>NW_027448133.1:0-73476 GCF_038048845.1 Mixophyes fleayi | reverse complement strand
AATCATGAATCATGAATCAGGAATCGAATCATTAATCATGAATCAAGAATCATGAATCGAATCATGAATCATGAATTGAATCATAATTCATGAATCATGAATCATGAATCATGAATTGAATCATGAATCATGAATCATAAATTGAATCATGAATCATGAATTGAATCATGAATCATGAATCATGAATTGAATCATGAATCATGAATCATGAATCATGAATCGAATTATGAATCATGAATCTTAAATCAAATCATGAATCATGAATCATGAATCGAATCATGAATCATGAATCATGAATTGAATCATGAATCATGAATTATGAATTGAATCATGAATCATGAATCATGAATTGAATCATAATTCATGAATCATGAATCATGAATCATGAATTGAATCATGAATCATGAATCATAAATTGAATCATGAATCATGAATTGAATCATGAATCATGAATCATGAATTGAATCATGAATCATGAATCATGAATCATGAATCGAATCATGAATCATGAATCTTAAATCGAATCATGAATCATGAATCGAATCATGAATCATGAATCATGAATTGAATCATGAATCATGAATCATGAATTATGAATTGAATCATGAATCATGAATCGTGAATTGAATCATGAATCATTATTCGAATCATGAATCATGAATCATGAATTATGAATTGAATCATGAATCATGAATCATGAATTGAATCATGAATCATGAATCGAATCATGAATCATGAATCATGAATTGAATCATGAATCATGAATTATGAATTGAATCATGAATCATGAATCATGAATTGAATCATGAATCATGATTCAAATCATGAATCATGAATCATGAATTGAATCATGAATCATGAATCATGAATCATGAATTATAAATCAAATCATGAATCATGAGTTGAATCAGGATTTGAATCATGAATTGAATCATGAATCATGAATTGAATCATGAATCATGAATCTTGAATCATGAATCATGAATCATGAATCATGAATCATGAATCATGAATCATGAATTGAATCATGAATCATGAATCATGAATTGAATCATGAATCATGAATCATGAATCATGAAATATGAATCATAAATCGAATCATTAATCATGAATCATGAATCTTAAATCGAATCATGAATCATGAATCATGAATCATGAATTATGAATCTTAAATCGAATCATGAATCATGAATCATGAATCGAATCATAAATCATGAATCGAATCATGAATCATGAATCATGAATTGAATCATGAATCATGAATCATGAATCATGAATCGAATCATGAATCATGAATCATGAATCGTGAATCATGAATCATGAATTGAATCATGAATCATGAATCATGAATTGAATCATAAATCATGAATCATGAATCATGAATCATGAATCATAAATCGAATCATGAATCATGAATCATGAATCGAATCATGAATCATGAATCATGAATCATGAATTGAATCATGAATCATGAATCATGAATTATGAATTTAATCATGAATCATGAATCATGAATTGAATTATGAATCATGAATCATGAATCGAATCATGAATCATGAGTCAAGAATCATGAATCGAATCATGAATCATGAATTGAATCATGAATCATGAATCATGAATCATGAATTGAATCATGAATCATGAATCAAATCATGAATCATGAATTGAATCATGAATCATGAATCATGAATCATGAATCATGAATCATGAATTGAATCATGAATCATGAATCATGAATTGAATCATGAATCATGAATCATGAATCATGAAATATGAATCATAAATCGAATCATGAATCATGAATCATGAATCTTAAATCGAATCATGAATCATGATTCATGAATCATGAATTATGAATCTTAAATCGAATCATGAATCATGAATCATGAATCGAATCATAAATCATGAATCGAATCATGAATAATGAATCATGAATTGAATCATGAATCATGAATCATGAATCATGAATCGAATCATGAATCATGAATCATGAATCGTGAATCATGAATCATGAATTGAATCATGAATCATGAATTGAATCATAAATCATAAATCATGAATCATGAATCATGAATCATGAATCGAATCATGAATCATGAATCATGAATCGAATCATGAATCATGAATCATGAATCATGAATTGAATCATGAATCATGAATCATGAATTATGAATTTAATCATGAATCATGAATCATGAATCATGAATCATGAATTGAATTATGAATCATGAATCATGAATCGAATCATTAATCATGAGTCAAGAATCATGAATCGAATCATGAATCATGAATTGAATCATGAATCATGAATCATGAATCATGAATTGAATCATGAATCATGAATCAAATCATGAATCATGAATTGAATCATGAATCATGAATCATGAATTGAATCATGAATCATGAATCAGGAATCGAATCATTAATCATGAATCAAGAATCATGAATCGAATCATGAATCATGAATTGAATCATAATTCATGAATCATGAATCATGAATCATGAATTGAATCATGAATCATGAATCATAAATTGAATCATGAATCATGAATTGAATCATGAATCATGAATCATGAATTGAATCATGAATCATGAATCATGAATCATGAATCGAATTATGAATCATGAATCTTAAATCAAATCATGAATCATGAATCATGAATCGAATCATGAATCATGAATCATGAATTGAATCATGAATCATGAATTATGAATTGAATCATGAATCATGAATCATGAATTGAATCATAATTCATGAATCATGAATCATGAATCATGAATTGAATCATGAATCATGAATCATAAATTGAATCATGAATCATGAATTGAATCATGAATCATGAATCATGAATTGAATCATGAATCATGAATCATGAATCATGAATCGAATCATGAATCATGAATCTTAAATCGAATCATGAATCATGAATCGAATCATGAATCATGAATCATGAATTGAATCATGAATCATGAATCATGAATTATGAATTGAATCATGAATCATGAATCGTGAATTGAATCATGAATCATTATTCGAATCATGAATCATGAATCATGAATTATGAATTGAATCATGAATCATGAATCATGAATTGAATCATGAATCATGAATCGAATCATGAATCATGAATCATGAATTGAATCATGAATCATGAATTATGAATTGAATCATGAATCATGAATCATGAATTGAATCATGAATCATGATTCAAATCATGAATCATGAATCATGAATTGAATCATGAATCATGAATCATGAATCATGAATTATAAATCAAATCATGAATCATGAGTTGAATCAGGATTTGAATCATGAATTGAATCATGAATCATGAATTGAATCATGAATCATGAATCTTGAATCATGAATCATGAATTGAATCATGAATCGAATCATGAATCATGAATCATGAATCATGAATTATGAATCATGAATTGAATCATGAATCATGAATCATGAATCGAATCATGAATCATGAATTGAATCATGAATCATGAATCATGAATCATGAATCATGAATCATGAATTGAATCATGAATCATGAATCATGAATCAAGAATCATAAATCGAATCATGAATCATGAATCGAATCATGAATCATGAATCATGAATTGAGTCATGAATCATGAATTGAGTCATGAATCATGAATCATGAATTGAATCATGAATCATGAATCATGAATCAAGAATCATAAATCGAATCATGAATCATGAATTGAATCATGAATCATGAATCATGAATTGAATCATGAATCATGAATCAAATCATGAATCATGAATCATGAATTGAATCATAAATCATGAATCATGAATTATGAATTGAATCATGAATCATGAATCATGAATTAAATTATGAATCATGAATCATGCATCATGAATTATAAATCAAATCATGAATCATGAATCGAATCATGAATCATGAATCATGAATTATGAATTGAATCATGAATCATGAATTGAATCATGAATCATGAATCGAATCATGAATCATAAATCATGAATCATGAATTGAATCATGAATCATGAATCATGAATCATAAATCAAATCATGAATCATGAGTTAAATCAGGATTCGAATCATGAATTGAAACATGAATCATGAATTGAATCATGAATCATGAATCTTGAATCATGAATCATGAATTGAATCATGAATCATGAATTGAATCATGAATCATGAATCATGAATCATGAATCATGAATCATGAATCATGAATCATGAATTGAATCATGAATCATGAGTCGAATCATGAATCATGAATTGAATCATGAATCATGAATTGATT
This sequence comes from Mixophyes fleayi, assembly GCF_038048845.1. Classification (NCBI taxonomy): domain Eukaryota; kingdom Metazoa; phylum Chordata; class Amphibia; order Anura; family Limnodynastidae; genus Mixophyes; species Mixophyes fleayi. The sequence goes on along the minus strand of NW_027448133.1, from coordinate 69,189 downwards.
CATGAATCATGAATCATGAATCATGAATCATGAATCATGAATTGAATCATGAATCATGAATCATGAATCGAATCATGAATCATGAATCATGAATCATGAATGGAATCATGAATCATGAATCGAATCATGAATCATGAATCATGAATGGAATCATGAATCATGAATCATGAATCATGAATCATGAATTGAATCATGAATCATGAATCATGAATTGAATCATGAATCATGAATCATGAATCATGAATCATGAATCTTAAATCGAATCATGAATCATGAATCATGAATTATGAATCTTAAATCGAATCATGAATAATGAATCATGAATCGAATCATAAATCATGAATCGAATCATGAATCATGAATCATGAATTGAATCATGAATCATGAATCATGAATCATGAATCATGAATCATGAATTGAATCATAAATCATGAATCATGAATCGTGAATCATGAATCATGAATTGAATCATGAATTATGAATCATGAATTGAATCATAAATCATGAATCATGAATCATGAATCATGAATCATGAATCATAAATCGAATCATTAATCATGAATCATGAATCGAATCATGAATCATGAATCATGAATCATGAATTGAATCATGAATCATGAATCATGAATTATGAATTTAATCATGAATCATGAATCATGAATTGAATAATGAATCATGAATCATGAATCGAATCATGAATCATGAGTCAAGAATCATGAATCGAATAATGAATCATGAATTGAATCATGAATCATGAATTTAATCATGAATCATGAATCAAATCATGAATCATGAATTGAATCATGAATCCTGAATCATGAATTGAATCATGAATCATGAATCAGGAATCGAATCATAAATCATGAATCAAGAATCATGAATCGAATCATGAATCATGAATTGAATCATGAATCAAATCATGAATTGAATCATGAATCATGAATCATGAATTGAATCATGAATCATGAATCATGAATCATGAATCATGAATCATGAATTGAATCATGAATCATGAATCATGAATTGAATCATGAATCATGAATCATGAATCATGAAATATGAATCATAAATCGAATCATTAATCATGAATCATGAATCGAATCATGAATCATGAATTATGAATTGAATCATGAATCGTGAATCATGAATCATGAATTATGAATTGAATCATGAATCATGGATCATGAATCGAATCATGAATCATGAATCATGAATCATGAATTAAATCATGAATCATGAATTGAATCATGAATCATGAATTGAATCATGAATCATGAATCATGAATCATGAATCATGAATCATAAATCGAATCATGAATCAAGAGTTGAATCAGGATTCGAATCATGAATTGAATTATGAATCATGAATTGAATCATGAATCATGAATCTTGAATAATGAATCATGAATTGAATCATGAATCATGAATTGATTTATGAATCATGAATCATGAATCATGAATCATGAAATATGAATCATAAATCGAATCATTAATCATGAATCATGAATCGAATCATGAATCATGAATTATGAATTGAATCATGAATCGTGAATCATGAATCATGAATTATGAATTGAATCATGAATCATGGATCATGAATCGAATCATGAATCATGAATCATGAATCATGAATTAAATCATGAATCATGAATTGAATCATGAATCATGAATCTTGAATAATGAATCATGAATTGAATCATGAATCATGAATTGATTTATGAATCATGAATCATGAATCATGAATCATGAAATATGAATCATAAATCGAATCATTAATCATGAATCATGAATCGAATCATGAATCATGAATTATGAATTGAATCATGAATCATGAATCATGAATCATGAATTATGAATTGAATCATGAATCATGGATCATGAATTGAATCATGAATCATGAATCATGAATCATGAATCATGAATCATGAATTGAATCATGAATCATGAATTGAATCATGAATCATGAATTGAATCATGAATCATGAATCATGAATCATGAATCATAAATCGAATCATGAATCATGAGTTGAATCAGGATTCGAATCATGAATTGAATTATGAATCATGAATTGAATCATGAATCATGAATCTTGAATAATGAATCATGAATTGAATCATGAATCATGAATCATGAATCATGAATCATGAATCATGAATCATGAATCATGAATCATGAATCATGAATTGAATTATGAATCATGAATCATGAATCATGAATCATGAATCATGAATCATGAATCATGAATCATGAATCATGAATCATGAATTGAATCATGAATCATGAATCGAATCATGAATCATGAATCATGAATTGAATCATGAATCATGAAACATGAATCATGAATTGAATCATGAATCATGAATCGAATCATGAATCATGAATTGAATCATGAATCGAATCATGAATCATGAATCATGAATTGTATCCTGAATCATGAATCGAATCATGAATCATGAATTGAATCATGAATCGAATCATGAATCATGAATCATGAATCATGAATCATGAATTGAATCATGAATCATGAATCAAGAATCATGAATCGAATCATGAATCATAAATCGAATCATGAATCATGAATCATGAATTGAATCATGAATCATGAATCATAAATCATGAATCATGAATTGAATCATGAATCATGAATCATGAATTAAATCATGAATCATGAATCGAATCATGAATCATGAATCATGAATTGAATCATGAATCATGAATCATGAATCATGAATCATGAATTGAATCATGAATCATGAATCATGAATTGAATCATGAATCATGAATTATGAATCATGAATCATGAATCTTAAATCGAATCATGAATCATGAATCATGAATCATGAATCATGAATTGAATCATGAATCATGAATTGAATCATGAATCATGAATTGAATCATGAATCATGAATCATAAATCATGAATCTGAAATCGAATCATGAATCATGAGTTGAATCAGGATTCGAATCATGAATTGAATTATGAATCATGAATTGAATCATGAATCATGAATCTTGAATAATGAATCATGAATTGAATCATGAATCATGAATTGAATTATGAATCATGAATCATGAATCATGAATTTAATCATGAATCATGAATCATGAATTAAATAATGAATCATGAATCATGAATCGAATCATGAATCATGAGTCAAGAATCATGAATCGAATAATGAATCATGAATTGAATCATGAATCATGAATCATGAATCATGAATTTAATCATGAATCATGAATCAAATCATGAATCATGAATTGAATCATGAATCCTGAATCATGAATTGAATCATGAATCATGAATCAGGAATCGAATCATAAATCATGAATCAAGAATCATGAATCGAATCATGAATCATGAATTGAATCATGAATCAAATCATGAATTGAATCATGAATCAAATCATGAATTGAATCATGAATCATGAATCATGAATCATAAATCGAATCATGAATCATGAATCATGAATCATGAATCATGAATCATGAATTGAATCATGAATCATGAATCATGAATTGAATTATGAATCATGAATCATGAATCATGAAATATGAATCATAAATCGAATCATTAATCATGAATCATGAATCTAATCATGAATCATGAATTATGAATTGAATCATGAATCATGAATCATGAATCATGAATTATGAATTGAATCATGAATCATGGATCATGAATCGAATCATGAATCATGAATCATGAATCATGAATCATGAATCATGAATTGAATCATGAATCATGAATTGAATCATGAATTGAATCATGAATCATGAATCATGAATCATGAATCATAAATCGAATCATGAATCATGAGTTGAATCAGGATTCGAATCATGAATTGAATTATGAATCATGAATTGAATCATGAATCATGAATCTTGAATAATGAATCATGAATTGAATCATGAATCATGAATTGAATTATGAATCATGAATCATGAATCATGAATCATGAATCATGAATCATGAATCATGAATCGAATCATGAATCATGAATCATGAATCATGAATCATGAATTGAATCATGAATCATGAATCATGAATCATGAATTGAATCATGAATCATGAATCGAATCATGAATCATGAATTGAATCATGAATCGAATCATGAATCATGAATCATGAATTGTATCATGAATCATGAATCGAATCATGAATCATGAATCATGAATCATGAATCATGAATTGAATCATGAATCATGAATCAAGAATCATGAATCGAATCATGAATCATAAATCGAATCATGAATCATGAATCATGAATTGAATCATGAATCATGAATCATAAATCATGAATCATGAATTGAATCATGAATCATGAATCATGAATTAAATCATGAATCATGAATCATGAATTATGAATCTTAAATCGAATCATGAATCATGAATCATGAATTAAGAATCTTAAATCGAATCATGAATCATGAATCGAGTCATAAATCATGAATCGAATCATGAATCATGAATCATGAATTGAATCATGAATCATGAATCATGAATCATGAATCATGAATCATGAATCGAATCATGAATCATGAATCATGAATCGTGAATCATGAATCATGAATTGAATCATGAATCATGAATCATGAATTGAATCATAAATCATGAATCATGAATCATGAATCATGAATCATAAATCGAATCATGAATCATGAATCATGAATCGAATCATGAATCATGAATCATGAATCATGATTTGAATCATGAATCATGAATCATGAATCATGAATCATGAATCATGAATTGAATCATGAATCATGAATTGAATCATGAATCATGAATCATGAATCATGAATCATGAATCATGAATTGAATCATGAATCATGAATCGAATCATGAATCATGAATTGAATCATGAATGATGAATCATGAATCATGAATCATGAATTGAATCATGAATCATGAATCATGAATCGAATCATGAATCATGAATCAAGAATCATGAATCGAATCATGAATCATGAATCGAATCATGAATCATGAATCATGAATTGAATCATGAATCATGAATCATGAATCATGAATCATGAATCATGAATTGAATCATGAATCATGAATCATGAATTGAATCATGAATCATGAATCATGAATTGAATCATGAATCATGAATCATGAATTGAATCATGAATCATGAATCATGAATCATGAATCATGAATCATGAATCTTAAATCGAATCATGAATCATGAATCATGAATCATGAATCATGAATTGAATCATGAATCATGAATTGAATCATGAATCATGAATTGAATCATGAATCATGAATCATGAATCATGAATCTGAAATCGAATCATGAATCATGAGTTGAATCAGGATTCGAATCATGAATTGAATTATGAATCATGAATTGAATCATGAATCATGAATCTTGAATAATGAATCATGAATTGAATCATGAATCATGAATTGAATTATGAATCATGAATCATGAATCATGAATCATGAATCATGAATCATGAATCATGAATCATGAATCATGAATTGAATCATGAATCATGAATCGAATCATGAATCATGAATCATGAATTGAATCATGAATCATGAATCATGAATCATGAATTGAATCATGAATCATGAATCGAATCATGAATCATGAATTGAATCATGAATCGAATCATGAATCATGAATCATGAATTGTATCATGAATCATGAATCGAATCATGAATCATGAATCATGAATCATGAATCATGAATTGAATCATGAATCATGAATCAAGAATCATGAATCGAATCATGAATCATAAATCGAATCATGAATCATGAATCATGAATTGAATCATGAATCATGAATCATAAATCATGAATCATGAATTGAATCATGAATCATGAATCATGAATCATGAATTAAGAATCTTAAATCGAATCATGAATCATGAATCATGAATCGAGTCATAAATCATGAATCGAATCATGAATCATGAATTGAATCATGAATCATGAATCATGAATCATGAATCATGAATCATGAATCGAATCATGAATCATGAATCATGAATCGTGAATCATGAATCATGAATTGAATCATGAATCATGAATCATGAATTGAATCATAAATCATGAATCATGAATCATGAATCATGAATCATGAATCATAAATCGAATCATGAATCATGAATCATGAATCGAATCATGAATCATGAATCATGAATCATGAATCATGAATCATGATTTGAATCATGAATCATGAATTGAATCATGAATCATGAATCATGAATCATGAATTGAATCATGAATCATGAATCGAATCATGAATCATGAATTGAATCATGAATCATGAATCATGAATAATGAATCATGAATTGAATCATGAATCATGAATCATGAATCGAATCATGAATCATGAATCAAGAATCATGAATCGAATCATGAATCATGAATCGAATCATGAATCATGAATCATGAATTGAATCATGAATCATGAATCATGAATCATGAATCATGAATCATGAATTGAATCATGAATCATGAATCATGAATTGAATCATGAATCATAAATCATGAATCATGAATCATGAATCATGAATCTTAAATCAAATCATGAATCATGAATCATGAATCATGAATTATGAATCTTAAATCGAATCATGAATCATGAATCATGAATCGAATCATAAATCATGAATCGAATCATGAATCATGAATCATGAATTGAATCATGAATCATGAATCATAAATTGAATCATAAATCATGAATCATGAATCATGAATCATAAATCGAATCATGAATCATGAATCATGAATCGAATCATGAATCATGAATCTTAAATCAAATCATGAATCATGAATCATGAATCATGAATTATGAATCTTAAATCGAATCATGAATCATGAATCATGAATCGAATCATAAATCATGAATCGAATCATGAATCATGAATCATGAATTGAATCATGAATCATGAATCATGAATCATGAATCATGAATTGAATCATGAATCATGAATCATGAATTGAATCATGAATCATAAATCATGAATCATGAATCATGAATCTTAAATCAAATCATGAATCATGAATCATGAATCATGAATTATGAATCTTAAATCGAATCATGAATCATGAATCATGAATCGAATCATAAATCATGAATCGAATCATGAATCATGAATCATGAATTGAATCATGAATCATGAATCATAAATTGAATCATAAATCATGAATCATGAATCATGAATCATGAATCATAAATCGAATCATGAATCATGAATCATGAATCGAATCATGAATCATGAATCATGAATCATGAATTGAATCATGAATCATGAATCATGAATTATGAATTTAATCATGAATCATGAATTGAATTATGAATCATGAATCATGAATCGAATCATGAATCATGAGTCAAGAATCATGAATCGAATCATGAATCATGAATTGAATCATGAATCATGAATCATGAATCATGAATTGAATCATGAATCATGAATCAAATCATGAATCATGAATTGAATCATGAATCATGAATAATGAATTCAATCATGAATCATGAATCAGGAATCGAATCATTAATCATGAATCAAGAATCATGAATCGAATCATGAATCATCAATTGAATCATGAATCAAATCATGAATTGAATCATGAATCATGAATCATGAATCATAAATCGAATCATGAATCATGAATCATGAATCATGAATCATGAATCATGAATCATGAATTGAATCATGAATCATGAATCATGAATTGAATCATGAATCATGAATCATGAATAATGAAATATGAATCATAAATCGAATCATTAATCATGAATCATGAATCTTAAATCGAATCATGAATCATGAATCATGAATCATGAATTATGAATCTTAAATCGAATCATGAATCATGAATCATGAATCGAATCATAAATCATGAATCGAATCATGAATCATGAATCATGAATTGAATCATGAATCATGAATAGTGAATCATGAATCGAATCATGAATCATGAATCATGAATCGTGAATCATGAATCATGAATTGAATCATGAATCATGAATCATGAATTGAATCATAAATCATGAATCATGAATCATGAATCATAAATCGAATCATGAATCATGAATCATGAATCAAATCATGAATCATGAATCATGAATCATGAATTGAATCATGAATCATGAATCATGAATTATGAATTTAATCATGAATCATGAATCATGAATTGAATTATGAATCATGAATCATGAATCGAATCATGAATCATGAGTCAAGAATCATGAATCGAATCATGAATCATGAATTGAATCATGAATCATGAATCATGAATCATGAATTGAATCATGAATCATGAATCAAATCATGAATCATGAATTGAATCATGAATCATGAATCATGAATCATGAATCATGAATTGAATCATGAATCATGAATCATGAATTGAATCATGAATCATGAATCATGAATCATGAAATATGAATCATAAATCGAATCATGAATCATGAATCATGAATCTTAAATCAAATCATGAATCATGAATCATGAATCATGAATTATGAATCTTAAATCGAATCATGAATCATGAATCATGAATCGAATCATAAATCATGAATCGAATCATGAATCATGAATCATGAATCGAATCATGAATCATGAATCATGAATCGAATCATGAATCATGAATCATGAATCGTGAATCATGAATCATGAATTGAATCATGAATCATGAATCATGAATTGAATCATAAATCATGAATCATGAATCATGAATCATAAATCGAATCATGAATCATGAATCATGAATCGAATCATGAATCATGAATCATGAATTGAATCATGAATCATGAATCATGAATTATGAATTTAATCATGAATCATGAATCATGAATTGAATTATGAATCATGAATCATGAATCGAATCATGAATCATGAGTCAAGAATCATGAATCGAATCATGAATCATAAATTGAATCATGAATCATGAATCATGAATCATGAATCATGAATTGAATCATGAATCATGAATCAAATCATGAATCATGAATTGAATCATGAATCATGAATCATGAATTGAATCATGAATCATGAATCAGGAATCGAATCATTAATCATGAATCAAGAATCATGAATCGAATCATGAATTACGAATTGAATCATGAATCAAATCATGAATTGAATCATGAATCATGAATCATGAATCATGAATCATGAATTGAATCATGAATCATGAATTGAATCATGAATCATGAATTGAATCATGAATCATGAATCATGAATCATGAATCATGAATCATGAATCTTAAATCGAATCATGAATCATGAATCATGAATCATGAATTATGAATCTTAAATCGAATCATGAATCATGAATCATGAATTGAATCATGAATCATGAATCATTAATTGAATCATGAATCATGAATCATGAAATATGAATCATAAATCGATTCATTAATCATGAATCATGAATCGAATCATGAATCATGAATTATGAATTGAATCATGAATCATGAATCATGAATCATGAATTATGAATCGAATCATGAATCATGAATCATGAATCATGAATTGAATCATGAATAATGAATCATGAATTGAATCATGAATCATGAATCATGAATCATGAATTGAATCATGAATCATGAATCATGAATTGAATCATGAATCATGAATCGAATCATGAATCATGAATTGAATCATGAATCATGAATCATGAATCATGAATCATAAATCGAATCATGAATCATGAGTTGAATCAGGATTCGAATCATGAATTGAATTATGAATCATGAATTGAATCATGAATCATGAATCTTGAATAATGAATCATGAATTGAATCATGAATAATGAATTGAATTATGAATCATGAATCATGAATCATGAATCATGAATCATGAATCATGAATTGAATCATGAATCATGAATCGAATCATGAATCATGAATCATGAATTGAATCATGAATCATTAATCGAATCATAAATCATGAATCAAGAATCATGAATCGAATCATGAATCATGAATCGAATCATAAATCAAATCATGAATTGAATCATGAATCATGAATCATAAATCGAATCATGAATCATGAATCAAGAATCATGAATCGAATCATGAATCATGAATCGAATCATGAATCATGAATCATGAATTGAATCATGAATCATGAATCATGAATTGAATCATGAATCATGAATCATGAATCATGAATCATGAATTATGAATCTTAAATCGAATCATGAATCATGAATCATGAATCGAATCATAAATCATGAATCGAATCATGAATCATGAATCATGAATTGAATCATGAATCATGAATCATGAATCGAATCATGAATCATGAATCATGAATCGTGAATCATGAATCATGAATTGAATCATGAATCATGAATCATGAATTGAATCATAAATCATGAATCATGAATCATGAATCATGAATCGAATCATGAATCATGAATCATGAATCATGAATTGAATCATGAATCATGAATCATGAATTATGAATTTAATCATGAATCATGAATCATGAATTGAATTATGAATCATGAATCATGAATCGAATCATGAATCATGAGTCAAGAATCATGAATCGAATCATGAATCATGAATTGAATCATTAATCATGAATCATGAATCATGAATTGAATCATGAATCATGAATCAAATCATGAATCATGAATTGAATCATGAATCATGAATTGAATCATGAATCATAAATCAGGAATCGAATCATTAATCATGAATCAAGAATCATGAATCGAATCATGAATCATGAATTGAATCATAAATCAAATCATGAATTGAATCATGAATCATGAATCATGAATCATAAATCGAATCATGAATCATGAATCATGAATCATGAATCATGAATCATGAATTGAATCATGAATCATGAATTATGAATTGAATCATGAATCATGAATCATGAATCATGAATTATGAATTGAATCATGAATCATGAATCATGAATCGAATCATGAATCATGAATCATGAATCATGAATTAAATCATGAATCATGAATCATGAATTGAATCATGAATCATGAATCATGAATCATGAATCATAAATCGAATCATGAATCATGAGTTGAATGAGGATTTGAATCATGAATTGAATTATGAATCATGAATTGAATCATGAATCATGAATCTTGAATAATGAATCATGAATTGAATCATGAATCATGAATTGAATGATGAATCATGAATCATGAATCATGAATCATGAATCATGAATCATGAATCATGAATCATGAATTGAATCATGAATCATGAATCGAATCATGAACCATGAATTGAATCATGAATCGAATCATGAATCATGAATCATGAATTGTATCATGAATCATGAATCGAATCATGAATCATGAATCATGAATCATGAATCATGAATCATGAATTGAATCATGAATCATGAATCAAGAATCATGAATCGAATCATGAATCATGAATCGAATCATGAATCAAGAATCATGAATCGAATCATGAATCATGAATCATGAATCATGAATCATGAATTGAATCATGAATCATGAATCATGAATTGAATCATGAATCATGAATCATGAATCATGAATTATGAATCTTAAATCGAATCATGAATTATGAATCATGAATCATGAATTGAATCATGAATCATGAATTATGAATCTTAAATCGAATCATGAATCATGAATTAAGAATCTTAAATCGAATCATGAATCATGAATCATGAATCGAGTCATAAATCATGAATCGAATCATAAATCATGAATCATGAATCGAATCATGAATCATGAATCATGAATCGTGAATCATGAATCATGAATTGAATCATGAATCATGAATTGAATTATAAATCATGAATCATGAATCATGAATCATGAATCATGAATCATAAATCGAATCATGAATCATGAATCGAATCATGAATCATGAATCATGAATCGAATCATGAATCATGAATCATGAATCATGAATTAAATCATGAATCATGAATCATGAATTATGAATCATGAATCATGAATTGAATCATGAATCATGAATCATGAATCGAATCATGAATCATGAGTCAAGAATCATGAATCGAATCATGAATCATGAATTGAATCATGAATCATGAATCATGAATCATGAATTGAATCATGAATCATGAATCGAATCATGAATCATGAGTCAAGAAGCATGAATCAAATCATGAATCATGAATTGAATCATGAATCATGAATCATGAATCATGAATTGAATCATGAATCATGAATCATGAATCGAATCATAAATCATGAATCAAGAATCATGAATCGAATCATGAATCATGAATCGAATCATGAATTAAATCATGAATTGAATCATGAATCATGAATCATGAATCATAAATCGAATCATGAATCATGAATCATGAATCATGAATCATGAATCATGAATCATGAATTGAATCATGAATCATGAATCATGAATTGAATCATGAATCATGAATCATGAATCATGAATCATAAATCGAATCATTAATCATGAATCATGAATCATGAATCATGAATCATGAATCATGAATCGAATCATGAATCATGAATCATGAATCATGAATTATGAATTGAATCATGAATCATGAATCATGAATTGAATCATGAATCATGAATCGAATCATGAATCATGAATTGAATCATGAATCATGAATCATGAATCATGAATCATAAATCGAATCATGAATCATGAATCGAATCATGAATCATGAATTGAATTATGAATCATGAATTGAATCATGAATCATGAATCTTGAATAATGAATCTTGAATTGAATCATGAATCATGAATTGAATTATGAATCATGAATCATGAATCATGAATCATGAATCATGAATCATGAATCGAATCATGAATCATGAATCGAATCATGAATCATGAATTGAATCATGAATCATGAATCATGAATCATGAATCATGAATCGAATCATGAATCATGAATCAAGAATCATGAATCATGAATTGAATCATGAATCATGAATCATGAATTGAATCATGAATCATGAATCCTGAATCATGAATCATGAATTGAATCATGAATCATGAATCATGAATCATGAATTATGAATCTTAAATCGAATCATGAATCATGAATCATGAATCGAATCATAAATCATGAATCGAATCATGAATCAAATCATGAATTGAATCATGAATCATGAATCGAATCATGAATCATGAATCGAATCATGAATCATGAATCATGAATCATGAATCATGAATTGAATCATGAATCATGAATCGAATCATTAATCATGAATCATGAATCGAATCATATATCATGAATCATGAATTGAATCATGAATCATGAATCATGAATTATGAATTGAATCATGAATCATGAATCATGAATTGAATCATGAATCATGAATCATGAATTGAATCATGAATCATGAATCATGAATCATAAATCGAATCATGAATCATGAATCGAATCATGAATCATGAATCATGAATTAAATCATGAATCATGAATTGAATCATGAATCATGAATCGAATCATGAATCATGAATCGAATCATGAATCATGAATCATGAATTGAATCATGAATCATGAATCGAATCATGAATCATGAATCGAATCATGAATCATGAATCATGAATCATGAATCATAAATCGAATCATGAATCATGAATCATGAATCAAATCATGAATCATGAATCATGAATTGAATTATGAATCATGAATCATGAATTATGAATTGAATCATGAATCATGAATCAAATCATGAATCATGAATCATGAATTGAATCATGAATCATGAATCATGAATCATGAATCATGAATCGAATCATGAATCATGAATCATGAATTGAATCATGAATCATGAATCATGAATTGAATCATGAATCATGAATCATGAATCATGAATCATGAATCATGAATCATAAATCGAATCATGAATCATGAATCATGAATCGAATCATGAATTATGAATTGAATCATGAATCATGAATCATGAATTGAATCATGAATCATGAATCATGAATTATGAATTGAATCATGAATCATGAATCATGAATTGAATCATGAATCATGAATTGAATGATGAATCATGAATCATGAATCATGAATCATGAATCATGAATCATGAATCATGAATCATGAATTGAATCATGAATCATGAATCGAATCATGAACCATGAATTGAATCATGAATCGAATCATGAATCATGAATCATGAATTGTATCATGAATCATGAATCGAATCATGAATCATGAATCATGAATCATGAATCATGAATCATGAATTGAATCATGAATCATGAATCAAGAATCATGAATCGAATCATGAATCATGAATCGAATCATGAATCAAGAATCATGAATCGAATCATGAATCATGAATCATGAATCATGAATCATGAATTGAATCATGAATCATGAATCATGAATTGAATCATGAATCATGAATCATGAATCATGAATTATGAATCTTAAATCGAATCATGAATTATGAATCATGAATCATGAATTGAATCATGAATCATGAATTATGAATCTTAAATCGAATCATGAATCATGAATTAAGAATCTTAAATCGAATCATGAATCATGAATCATGAATCGAGTCATAAATCATGAATCGAATCATAAATCATGAATCATGAATCGAATCATGAATCATGAATCATGAATCGTGAATCATGAATCATGAATTGAATCATGAATCATGAATTGAATTATAAATCATGAATCATGAATCATGAATCATGAATCATGAATCATGAATCATGAATCATAAATCGAATCATGAATCATGAATCGAATCATGAATCATGAATCATGAATCGAATCATGAATCATGAATCATGAATCATGAATTAAATCATGAATCATGAATCATGAATTATGAATCATGAATCATGAATTGAATCATGAATCATGAATCATGAATCGAATCATGAATCATGAGTCAAGAATCATGAATCGAATCATGAATCATGAATTGAATCATGAATCATGAATCATGAATCATGAATTGAATCATGAATCATGAATCGAATCATGAATCATGAGTCAAGAAGCATGAATCAAATCATGAATCATGAATTGAATCATGAATCATGAATCATGAATCATGAATTGAATCATGAATCATGAATCATGAATCGAATCATAAATCATGAATCAAGAATCATGAATCGAATCATGAATCATGAATCGAATCATGAATTAAATCATGAATTGAATCATGAATCATGAATCATGAATCATAAATCGAATCATGAATCATGAATCATGAATCATGAATCATGAATCATGAATCATGAATTGAATCATGAATCATGAATTGAATCATGAATCATGAATCATAAATCGAATCATTAATCATGAATCATGAATCATGAATCATGAATCATGAATCATGAATCGAATCATGAATCATGAATCATGAATCATGAATTATGAATTGAATCATGAATCATGAATCATGAATTGAATCATGAATCATGAATCGAATCATGAATCATGAATCGAATCATGAATCATGAATTGAATCATGAATCATGAATCATGAATCATGAATCATAAATCGAATCATGAATCATGAATCGAATCATGAATTGAATTATGAATCATGAATTGAATCATGAATCATAAATCTTGAATAATGAATCTTGAATTGAATCATGAATCATGAATTGAATTATGAATCATGAATCATGAATCATGAATCATGAATCATGAATCATGAATCGAATCATGAATCATGAATCGAATCATGAATCATGAATTGAATCATGAATCATGAATCATGAATCATGAATCATGAATCATGAATCGAATCATGAATCATGAATCAAGAATCATGAATCATGAATTGAATCATGAATCATGAATCATGAATTGAATCATGAATCATGAATCCTGAATCATGAATCATGAATTGAATCATGAATCATGAATCATGAATCATGAATCATGAATTATGAATCTTAAATCGAATCATGAATCATGAATCATGAATCGAATCATAAATCATGAATCGAATCATGAATCAAATCATGAATTGAATCATGAATCATGAATCGAATCATGAATCAAATCATGAATTGAATCATGAATCATGAATCATGAATCATGAATCGAATCATGAATCATGAATCGAATCATGAATCATGAATCATGAATCATGAATCATGAATTGAATCATAAATCATGAATCATGAATCATGAATCATGAATCGAATCATTAATCATGAATCATGAATCGAATCATATATCATGAATCATGAATTGAATCATGAATCATGAATCATGAATTATGAATTGAATCATGAATCATGAATTGAATCATGAATCATGAATCATGAATTGAATCATGAATCATGAATCATGAATCATGAATCATGAATCATAAATCGAATCATGAATCATGAATCGAATCATGAATCATGAATCATGAATTGAATCATGAATCATGAATCGAATCATGAATCATGAATCGAATCATGAATCATGAATCGAATCATGAATCATGAATCATGAATTGAATCATGAATCATGAATCGAATCATGAATCATGAATCGAATCATGAATCATGAATCATGAATCATGAATCATAAATCGAATCATGAATCATGAATCATGAATCAAATCATGAATCATGAATCATGAATTGAATTATGAATCATGAATCATGAATTATGAATTGAATCATGAATCATGAATCATGAATCATGAATCATGAATCGAATCATGAATCATGAATCATGAATTGAATCATGAATCATGAATCATGAATCATGAATCATGAATCATGAATCATGAATCATAAATCGAATCATGAATCATGAATCATGAATCGAATCATGAATTATGAATTGAATCATGAATCATGAATCATGAATTGAATCATGAATCATGAATCATGAATTATGAATTGAATCATGAATCATGAATCATGAATTGAATCATGAATCATGAATCGAATCATGAATCATGAATCATGAATTATGAATTGAATCATGAATCATGAATCATGAATTGAATCATGAATCATGAATCGAATCATGAATCATGAATCATGAATTGAATCATGAATCATGAATCATGAATCATGAATTATAAATCACATCATGAATCATGAGTTTAATCAGGATTCGAATCATGAATTGAATCATGAATTGAATCATGAATCATGAATCATGAATCATGAATTATAAATCACATCATGAATCATGAGTTTAATCAGGATTCGAATCATGAATTGAATCATGAATCATGAATTGAATCATGAATCATGAATCATGAATCATGAATCATGAATTGAATCATGAATCATGAATCATGAATCATGAATCATGAATTGAATCATGAATCATGAATCATGAATTGAATCATGAATCATGAATCATGAATCATGAATCATGAATCGAATCATGAATCATGAATTGAATCATGAATCATGAATCATGAATCATGAATTGAATCATGAATCTTGAATCATGAATCGAATCATGATTCATGAATCAAGAATCATGAATCGAATCATGAATCATAAATCATGAATCATGAATTGAGTCATGAATCATGAATCATGAATTGAATCATGAATCATGAATCATGAATCGAATCATGAATCATGAATTGAATCATGAATCATGAATCATGAATCATGAATTGAATCATGAATCTTGAATCATGAATCGAATCATGAATCATGAATCAAGAATCATGAATCGAATCATGAATCATAAATCATGAATCATGAATTGAGTCATGAATCATGAATCATGAATCATGAATCATGAATTGAATCATGAATCATGAATCATGAATTGAATCATGAATCATGAATCATGAATCATGAATTATGAATCTTAAATCGAATCATGAATCATGAATCATGAATCATGAATTGAATCATGAATCATGAATTGAATCATGAATCTTGAATCATGAATCGAATCATGAATCATGAATCAAGAATCATGAATCGAATCATGAATCATAAATCATGAATCATGAATTGAGTCATGAATCATGAATCAAGAATCATGAATCATGAATTGAATCATGAATCATGAATTGAATCATGAATCATGAATCATGAATCATGAATCATAAATCGAATCATTTATCATGAATCATGAATCGAATCATGAATCATGAATCATGAATCATGAATTGAATCATGAATCATGAATTATGAATTTAATCATGAATCATGAATCATGAATTGAATAATGAATCATGAATCATGAATCGAATCATGAATCATGAGTCAAGAATCATGAATCAAATCATGAATCATGAATTGAATCATGAATCATGAATCATGAATCATGAATTGAATCATGAATCATGAATCAAATCATGAATCATGAATTGAATCATGAATCAAATCATGAATTAAATCATGAATCATGAATCATGAATCGAATCATGAATCATGAGTCAAGAATCATGTATCATAAATCATGAATCATGAATTGAATCATGAATCATGAATCATGAATTGAATCATGAATCATGAATCATGAATCATGAATCATAAATCGAATCATTAATCATGAATCATGAATCGAATCATGAATCATGAATCATGCATCATGAATCATAAATCGAATCATGAATCATGAATCGAATCATGAATCATGAATCATGAATCATGAATTGAATCATGAATCATGAATCATGAATTGAATCATGAATCATGAATCGAATCATGAATCATGAATTGAATCATGAATCATGAATCATGAATTATAAATCGAATCATGAATCATGAGTTGAATCAGGATTCGACTCATGAATTGAATTATGAATCATGAATTGAATCATGAATCATGAATCTTGAATAATGAATCATGAATCATGAATCATGAATCATGAATCATGAATTGAATCATGAATCATGAATCGAATCATGAACCATGAATCATGAATCATGAATCGAATCATGAATCATGAATCGAATCATGAATCATGAATTGAATCATGAATCATGAATCATGAATCATGAATCATGAATTGAATCATGAATCAAGAATCATGAATCGAATCATGAATCATGAATCGAATCATGAATCATGAATCGAATCATGAATCATGAATTGAATCATGAATCATGAATCATGAATTGAATCATGAATCATGAATCATGAATTGAATCATGAATCATGAATCATGAATTGAATCATGAATCATGAATCATGAATCATGAATCATAAATCGAATCATTAATCATGAATCATGAATCGAATCATGAATCATGAATTGAATCATGAATCATGAATCATGAATTATGAATTGAATCATGAATCATGAATCATAAATTGAATCATGAATCATGAATCATGCATCATGAATCATAAATCGAATCATGAATCATGAATCGAATCATGAATCATGAATCATGAATCATGAATTGAATCATGAATCATGAATCATAAATTGAATCATGAATCATGAATTGAATCATGAATCATGAATCGAATCATGAATCATGAATCATGAATCATGAATTGAATCATGAATCATGAATCATAAATTGAATCATGAATCATGAATTGAATCATGAATCATGAATCGAATCATGAATCATGAATCATGAATTGAATCATAAATCATGAATCATGAATCATAAATCGAATCATGAATCATGAATCATGAATCGAATCATGAATCATGAATCATGAATTGAATCATGAATCATGAATCATGCATCATGAATCATAAATCGAATCATGAATCATGAATCGAATCATGAATCAT
Organism: Mixophyes fleayi; assembly: GCF_038048845.1. Classification (NCBI taxonomy): domain Eukaryota; kingdom Metazoa; phylum Chordata; class Amphibia; order Anura; family Limnodynastidae; genus Mixophyes; species Mixophyes fleayi. The sequence goes on along the minus strand of NW_027448133.1, from coordinate 49,521 downwards.
GAATCATGAATCATGAATTGAATCATGAATCATGAATCATGAATTGAATCATGAATCATGAATCGAATCATGAATCATGAATTGAATCATGAATCATGAATTATAAATCGAATCATGAATCATGAGTTGAATCAGGATTCGACTCATGAATTGAATTATGAATCATGAAATGAATCATGAATCATGAATCTTGAATAATGAATCATGAATCATGAATTGAATTATGAATCATGAATCATGAATCATGAATCATGAATCATGAATCATGAATCATGAATCATGAATCATGAATCATGAATCGAATCATGAATCATGAATCGAATCATGAATCATGAATTGAATCATGAATCATGAATCATGAATCATGAATCATGAATTGAATCATGAATCATGAATCATGAATCGAATCATGAATCATGAATCATGAATCATGAATCGAATCATGAATCATGAATCGAATCATGAATCATGAATTGAATCATGAATCATGAATCATGAATCATGAATCATGAATTGAATCATGAATCATGAATCATGAATTGAATCATGAATATTGAATCATGAATCATGAATCATAAATCGAATCATTAATCATGAATCATGAATCGAATCATGAATCATGAATCATGAATTGAATCATGAATCATGAATCATGAATTATGAATTGAATCATGAATCATGAATCATGAATTGAATCATGAATCATGAATCATGCATCATGAATCATAAATCGAATCATGAATCATGAATCGAATCATGAATCATGAATCATGAATCATAAATTGAATCATGAATCATGAATTGAATCATGAATCATGAATCGAATCATGAATCATGAATCATGAATTGAATCATGAATCATGAATCGAATCATGAATCATGAATCGAATCATGAATCATGAATCATGAATCATGAATTGAATCATGAATCATGAATCATAAATTGAATCATGAATCATGAATTGAATCATGAATCATGAATCGAATCATGAACCATGAATCATGAATTGAATCATAAATCATGAATCATGAATTATAAATCGAATCATGAATCATGAATCATGAATCGAATCATGAATCATGAATCATGAATTGAATCATGAATCATGAATTGAATCATAAATCATGAATCATGAATCATGAATCATGAATCATGAATCATGAATTGAATCATAAATCATGAATCATGAATCATGAATCATGAATCATGAATCATGAATTGAATCATGAATCATGAATCATGAATTGAATCATGAATCATGAATTGAATCATGAATCATGAATCGAATCATGAATCATGAATCATGAATTGAATCATAAATCATGAATCATGAATTGAATTATTAATCATGAATCATGAATCATGAATCATGAATCATGAATCATGAATCATGAATCATGAATCGAATCATGAATCATGAATTGAATCATGAATCATGAATTGAATCATGAATCATGAATCATGAATCATGAATCATGAATCATGAATCGAATCATGAATCATGAATCGAATCATGAATCATGAATTGAATCATGAATCATGAATCATGAATCATGAATCATGAATTGAATCATGAATCATGAATCATGAATCGAATCATGAATCATGAATCAAGAATCATGAATCGAATCATGAATCATGAATCGAATCATGAATCATGAATTGAATCATGAATCATGAATCATGAATCATGAATTGAATCATGAATCATGAATCATGAATTGAATCATGAATCATGAATCATGAATCATGAATCATAAATCGAATCATTAATCATGAATCATGAATCGAATCATGAATCATGAATCATGAATTGAATCATGAATCATGAATCATGAATTATGAATTGAATCATGAATCATGAATCATGAATTGAATCATGAATCATGAATCATGCATCATGAATCATAAATCGAATCATGAATCATGAATCGAATCATGAATCATGAATCATGAATCATGAATCATGAATCATGAATCATGAATCATGAATTGAATCATGAATCATGAATCATAAATTGAATCATGAATCATGAATCATGATTGAATTATTAATCATGAATCATGAATCATGAATCATGAATCATGAATCATGAATCATGAATCATGAATCGAATCATGAATCATGAATTGAATCATGAATCATGAATTGAATCATGAATCATGAATCATGAATCATGAATCATGAATCATGAATCGAATCATGAATCATGAATCGAATCATGAATCATGAATTGAATCATGAATCATGAATCATGAATCATGAATCATGAATCATGAATCGAATCATGAATCATGAATCAAGAATCATGAATCGAATCATGAATCATGAATCGAATCATGAATCATGAATTGAATCATGAATCATGAATCATGAATCATGAATTGAATCATGAATCATGAATCATGAATTGAATCATGAATCATGAATCATGAATCATGAATCATAAATCGAATCATTAATCATGAATCATGAATCGAATCATGAATCATGAATCATGAATTGAATCATGAATCATGAATCATGAATTATGAATTGAATCATGAATCATGAATCATGAATTGAATCATGAATCATGAATCATGCATCATGAATCATAAATCGAATCATGAATCATGAATCGAATCATGAATCATGAATCATGAATCATGAATCATGAATCATGAATCATGAATCATGAATTGAATCATGAATCATGAATCATAAATTGAATCATGAATCATGAATTGAATCATGAATCATGAATCGAATCATGAATCATGAATCATGAATTGAATCATGAATCATGATTCATAAATTGAATCATGAATCATGAATTGAATCATGAATCATGAATCATGAATTGAATCATAAATCATGAATCATGAATCATAAATCGAATCATGAATCATGAATCATGAATCGAATCATGAATCATGAATCATGAATTGAATCATGAATCATGAATTGAATCATAAATCATGAATCATGAATCATGAATCATGAATCATGAATTGAATCATAAAGCATGAATCATGAATCATGAATCATGAATCATGAATCATAAATCGAATCATGAATCATGAATCATGAATCGAATCATGAATCATAAATCATGAATCATGAATTGAATCATGAATCATAAATCATGAATCATGAATTGAATCATGAATCATGAATTATGAATTTATTCATGAATCATGAATCATGAATTGAATAGTGAATCATGAATCATGAATCATGAATCATGAATCATAAATCGAATCTTTAATCATGAATCATGAATCAAATCATGAATCATGAATCATGAATTGAATCATGAATCATGAATCATGAATTATGAATTGAATCATGAATCATGAATCATGAATTGAATCATGAATCATGAATCATGCATTATGAATCATAAATCGAATCATGAATCATGAATCGAATCATGAATCATGAATCATGAATCATGAATTGAATCATGAATCATGAATCATAAATTGAATCATGAATCATGAATTGAATCATGAATCATGAATCGAATCATGAATCATGAATCATGAATTGAATCATGAATCATGAATCATAAATTGAATCATGAATCATGAATTGAATCATGAATCATGAATCGAATCATGAATCATGAATCATAAATTGAATCATGAATCATGAATTGAATCATGAATCATGAATCGAATCATGAATCATGAATCATGAATTGAATCATGAATCATGAATCATGAATCATGAATCATAAATCGAATCATGAATCATGAATCATGAATCGAATCATGAATCATGAATCATGAATCATGAATTGAATCATGAATCATGAATCATGAATTGAATCATAAATCATGAATCATGAATCATGAATCATGAATCATGAATCATGAATTGAATCATAAATCATGAATCATGAATCATGAATCATGAATCATGAATCATGAATCATAAATCGAATCATGAATCATGAATCATGAATCGAATCATGAATCATAAATCATGAATCATGAATTGAATCATGAATCATAAATCATGAATCATGAATTGAATCATGAATCATGAATCATGAATTATGAATTTAATCATGAATCATGAATCATGAATTGAATAGTGAATCATGAATCATGAATCGAATCATGAATCATGAGTCAAGAATCATGAATCGAATCATGAATCATGAATTGAATCATGAATCATGAATCATGAATCATGAATTGAATCATGAATCATGAATCGAATCATGAATCATGAGTCAAGAAGCATGAATCAAATCATGAATCATGAATTGAATCATGAATCATGAATCATGAATTGAATTATGAATCATGAATCATGAATCGAATCATAAATCATGAATCAAGAATCATGAATCGAATCATGAATCATGAATCGAATCATGAATCAAATAATGAATTGAATCATGAATCATGAATCATGAATCATAAAATGAATCATGAATCATGAATCAAGAATCATGAATCATGAATCATGAATCATGAATCATGAATCATGAATTGAATCATGAATCATGAATCATGAATCATGAATCATGAATCGAATCATTAATCATGAATCATGAATCGAATCATGAATCATGAATCATGAATTGAATCATGAATCATGAATTATGAATTGAATCATGAATCATGAATCATGAATCGAATCATGAATCATGAATCATGAATCATGCATCATGAATCATGAATCGAATCATGAATCATGAATCGAATCATGAATCATGAATCATGAATCATGAATTGAATCATGAATCATGAATCATGAATTGAATCATAAATCATGAATCGAATCATGAATCATGAATCATGAATTGAATCATGAATCATGAATCATGAATCATGAATCATAAATCGAATCATGAATCATGAGTTGAATCAGGATTCGAATCATGAATTGAATTATGAATCATGAATTGAATCATGAATCATAAATCTTGAATAATGAGTCATGAATTGAATCATGAATCATGAATTGAATCATGAATCATGAATCATGAATCATGAATCATGAATTGAATCATGAATCATGAATCGAATCATGAATTATGAATTAAATCATGAATCATGAATCATGAATCATAAATCATGAATTGAATCATGAATCATGAATCATGAATCAAGAATCATGAATCGAATCATGAATCATGAATCGAATCATGAATTATGAATCATGAATTGAATCATGAATCATGAATCATGAATCATGAATCATGAATTGAATCATGAATCATGAATTGAATCATGAATCATGAATCATGAATCATGAATTATGAATTGAATCATGAATCATGAATCATGAATCATGAATCATGAATCATGAATCATGAATCATGAATTATGAATCTTAAATCGAATCATGAATCATGAATCGAATCATAAATCATGAATCTAATAATGAATCATGAATCATGAATTTAATCATAAATCATGAATCATGAATCATGAATTGAATCATGAATCATGAATCATGAATCATGAATCATGAATAATGAATTGAATCATAAATCATGAATCATGAATCATGAATCATGAATTGAATCATAAATCATGAATCATGAATCATGAATCATGAATCATGAATCATAAATCGAATCATGAATCATGAATCATGAATCGAATCATGAATCATAAATCATGAATCATGAATTGAATCATGAATCATAAATCATGAATCATGAATTGAATCATGAATCATGAATCATGAATTATGAATTTAATCATGAATCATGAATCATGAATTGAATAGTGAATCATGAATCATGAATCGAATCATGAATCATGAGTCAAGAATCATGAATCGAATCATGAATCATGAATTGAATCATGAATCATGAGTCAAGAAGCATGAATCAAATCATGAATCATGAATTGAATCATGAATCATGAATCATGAACTGAATCATGAATCATGAATCATGAATCGAATCATAAATCATGAATCAAGAATCATGAATCGAATCATGAATCATGAATCGAATCATGAATCAAATCATGAATTGAATCATGAATCATGAATCATAAATCGAATCATGAATCATGAATCATGAATTATGAATCATGAATCATGAATCTTGAATTGAATCATGAATCATAAATCGAATCATTAATCATGAATCATGAATCGAATCATGAATCATGAATCATGAATTGAATCATGAATCATGAATCATGAATTATGAATTGAATCATGAATCATGAATCATGAATTGAATCATGAATCATGAATCATGAATCATGCATCATGAATCATAAATCGAATCATGAATCATGAATCGAATCATGAATCATGAATTGAATCATGAATCATGAATCATGAATTGAATCATGAATCATGAATCGAATCATGAATCATGAATCATGAATTGAATCATGAATCATGAATCATGAATCATGAATCATAAATCGAATCATGAATCATGAGTTGAATCAGGATTCGAATCATGAATTGAATTATGAATCATGAATTGAATCATGAATCATGACTCTTGAATAATGAATCATGAATTGAATCATGAATCATGAATTGAATCATGAATCATGAATCATGAATCGAATCATGAATCATGAATCGAATCATGAATCATGAATCATGAATCATGAATTGAATCATGAATCATGAATCATGAATTGAATCATGAATCATGAATCATGAATCATGAATCATGAATTGAATCATGAATCATGAATCATGAATCATGAATCATGAATCATGAATCATGAATTATGAATCTTAAATCGAATCATGAATCATGAATCATGAATCGAATCATAAATCATGAATCGAATAATGAATCATGAATCATGAATTGAATCATAAATCATGAATCATGAATCATGAATCATGAATCATAAATCGAATCATGAATCATGAATCATGAATCATGAATTGAATCATGAATCATAAATCATGAATTATGAATTAAATCATGAATCATGAATCATGAATTGAATCATGAAACATGAATTGAATCATGAATCATGAATCATGAATTATGAATTAAATCATGAATCATGAATCATGAATTGAATCATGAATCATGAATCATGAATTGAATCATGAATCATGAATTGAATCATGAATCATGAATCATGAATTGAATCATGAATCATGAATCATGAATTTAATCATGAATCATGAATCATGAATCATGAATCATGAATCATAAATCGAATCATGAATCATGAATCGAATCATGAATCATGAATTGAATCATGAATCATGAATCATGAATTGAATCATGAATCATGAATCGAATCATGAATCATGAATCATGAATTGAATCATGAATCATGAATTGTATCATGAATCATGAATCGAATCATGAATCTTGAATCATGAATTGAATCATGAATCGAATCATGAATCATGAATTGAATCATGAATCATGAATCATAAATCATGAATTGAATCATGAATTATGAATCATGAATCATGAATTGAATCATGAATCATGAATCATGAATCGAATCATGAATCATGAATCTAGAATCATGAATTGAATCATGAATCATGAATCGAATCATGAATCATGAATCATGAATTGAATCATGAATCATGAATCATGAATCATGAATCATGAATCATGAATTATGAATCTTAAATCGAATCATGAATCATGAATCATGAATCGAATCATAAATCATGAATCGAATAATGAATCATGAATCATGAATTGAATCATAAATCATGAATCATGAATCATGAATCATGAATCATAAATCGAATCATGAATCATGAATCATGAATCATGAATTGAATCATGAATCATAAATCATGAATTATGAATTAAATCATGAATCATGAATCATGAATTGAATCATGAATCATGAATTGAATCATGAATCATGAATCATGAATTATGAATTAAATCATGAATCATGAATCATGAATTGAATCATGAATCATGAATCATGAATTGAATCATGAATCATGAATCATGAATTGAATCATGAATCATGAATCATGAATCATGAATCATGAATCATAAATCGAATCATGAATCATGAATCGAATCATGAATCATGAATTGAATCATGAATCATGAATCATGAATTGAATCATGAATCATGAATCGAATCATGAATCATGAATCATGAATTGAATCATGAATCATGAATCATGAATCATGAATCATGAATTGAATCATGAATCATGAATTGTATCATGAATCATGAATCGAATCATGAATCTTGAATCATGAATTGAATCATGAATCGAATCATGAATCATGAATTGAATCATGAATCATGAATCATAAATCATGAATTGAATCATGAATTATGAATCATGAATCATGAATTGAATCATGAATCATGAATCGAATCATGAATCATGAATCTAGAATCATGAATTGAATCATGAATCATGAATCGAATCATGAATCTTGAATCATGAATTGAATCATGAATCATGAAACATGAATCGAATCATGAATCATGAGTAAAAAATCATGAATCGAATGATGAATCATGAATTGAATCATGAATCATGAATCATGAATTATGAATTGAATCATGAATCATGAATCATGTATTGAATCATGAATCATGAATCATGAATCATGAATCATGAATTGAATCATAAATCATGAATCATGAATCAAGAATCATAAATTGAATCATGAATCATGAATCGAATCATGAATCATGAATCATGAATTGAATCATAAATCATAAATCATGAATCGAATCATGAATCATGAATCATGAATCATGAATCATGAATTGAATCATGAATCATAAATCATGAATTGAATCATGAATCATGAATCATGAATCATGAATCATAAATCATGAATTGAATCATGAATTATGAATTATGAATCATGAATCATGAATCATGAATTGAATCATGAATTATGAATTATGAATCATGAATTGAATCATGAATCATTAATCATGAATTGAATCATGAAAGAGAATCATGAATCATGAATTGAATCTTGAATCATGAATCATAAATTGAATCATGAATCATGAATTGAATAATGAATCATGAATCATGAATCATGAATTGAATCATGAATCATAAATCATGAATTATGAATTAAATCATGAATCATGAATCATGAATTGAATCATGAAACATGAATTGAATCATGAATCATGAATCATGAATTATGAATTAAATCATGAATCATGAATCATGAATTGAATCATGAATCATGAATCATGAATTGAATCATGAATCATGAATCATGAATTTAATCATGAATCATGAATCATGAATCATGAATCATGAATCATGAATCATAAATCGAATCATGAATCATGAATCGAATCATGAATCATGAATTGAATCATGAATCATGAATCATGAATTGAATCATGAATCATGAATCGAATCATGAATCATGAATCATGAATCATGAATCATGAATTGAATCATGAATCATGAATTGTATCATGAATCATGAATCGAATCATGAATCTTGAATCATGAATTGAATCATGAATCGAATCATGAATCATGAATTGAATCATGAATCATGAATCATAAATCATGAATTGAATCATGAATTATGAATCATGAATCATGAATTGAATCATGAATCATGAATCATGAATCGAATCATGAATCATGAATCTAGAATCATGAATTGAATCATGAATCATGAATCGAATCATGAATCATGAATCATGAATTGAATCATGAATCATGAATCATGAATCATGAATCATGAATTATGAATCTTAAATCGAATCATGAATCATGAATCATGAATCGAATCATAAATCATGAATCGAATAATGAATCATGAATCATGAATTGAATCATAAATCATGAATCATGAATCATGAATCATGAATCATAAATCGAATCATGAATCATGAATCATGAATCATGAATTGAATCATGAATCATAAATCATGAATTATGAATTAAATCATGAATCATGAATCATGAATTGAATCATGAATCATGAATTGAATCATGAATCATGAATCATGAATTATGAATTAAATCATGAATCATGAATCATGAATTGAATCATGAATCATGAATCATGAATTGAATCATGAATCATGAATCATGAATTGAATCATGAATCATGAATCATGAATCATGAATCATGAATCATAAATCGAATCATGAATCATGAATCGAATCATGAATCATGAATTGAATCATGAATCATGAATCATGAATTGAATCATGAATCATGAATCGAATCATGAATCATGAATCATGAATTGAATCATGAATCATGAATCATGAATCATGAATCATGAATTGAATCATGAATCATGAATTGTATCATGAATCATGAATCGAATCATGAATCTTGAATCATGAATTGAATCATGAATCGAATCATGAATCATGAATTGAATCATGAATCATGAATCATAAATCATGAATTGAATCATGAATTATGAATCATGAATCATGAATTGAATCATGAATCATGAATCGAATCATGAATCATGAATCTAGAATCATGAATTGAATCATGAATCATGAATCGAATCATGAATCTTGAATCATGAATTGAATCATGAATCATGAAACATGAATGGAATCATGAATCATGAGTAAAAAATCATGAATCGAATGATGAATCATGAATTGAATCATGAATCATGAATCATGAATTATGAATTGAATCATGAATCATGAATCATGTATTGAATCATGAATCATGAATCATGAATCATGAATTGAATCATAAATCATGAATCATGAATCAAGAATCATAAATTGAATCATGAATCATGAATCGAATCATGAATCATGAATCATGAATTGAATCATAAATCATAAATCATGAATCGAATCATGAATCATGAATCATGAATCATGAATCATGAATTGAATCATGAATCATAAATCATGAATTGAATCATGAATCATGAATCATGAATCATGAATCATGAATTGAATCATGAATCATGAATCATGAATCATGAATTGAATCATGAATTATGAATTATGAATCATGAATTGAATCATGAATCATTAATCATGAATTGAATCATGAATCGAATCATGAATCATGAATTGAATCTTGAATCATGAATCATAAATTGAATCATGAATCATGAATTGAATAATGAATCATGAATCATTAATCATGAATTGAATCATGAGTCATGAATCTTGAATTGAATCATGAATTAAATTATAAATCATGAATCAAGAATTGAATCATGAATCATGAATCATGAATCATAAATTGAATCATGAATCATGAATCATGAATTGAATCATGAATTAAATCATGAATCATGAATCATGAATTGAATCATGAATCATGAATCATGAATTGAATCATGAACCATGAATCGAATCATGAATCATGAATTGAATCATGAATCGAATCATGAATCATGAATTGTATCATGAATCATGAATCGAATCATGAATCTTGAAACATGAATTGAATCATGAATCTTGAATCATGAATCATGAATTGAATAATGAATCATGAATCGAATCATGAATCATGAGTCAAGAATCATGAATCGAATCATGAATCATGAATCATGAATCATGAATCATGAATCATGAATCATGAATTGAATCATGAATCATGAATCATGAATCATGAATCATGAATCATGAATCATGAATCATAAATCATGAATCATGAATTGAATCATGAATCATGAATCATGAATTGAATCATGAATCATGAATCATGAATCATGAATCATGAATTGAATCATGAATCATCAATCATGAATTGAATCATAAATCATGAATCATGAATCATGAATTGAATCATGAATCATGAATCTTGAATCATGAATTATGAATTGAATCATGAATCATGAATTGAATCATGAATCATGAATCATGAATCATGAATCATAAATTGAATCATGAATCATGAATCATGAATCGAATCATGAATCATGAATCTAGAATCATGAATCGAATCATGAATCATGAATCGAATCATAAATCATGAATCATGAATTGAATCATGAATCGAATCATGAATCATGAATCAAGAATCATGAATCGAATCATGAATCATGAATCGAATCATAAATCATGAATCATGAATTGAATCATAAATCATGAATCATGAATTGAATCATGAATCATGAATCATGAATCGAATCATGAATCATGAATCAAGAATCATGAATTGAATCATGAATCATGAATCATGAATCGAATCATGAATCATGAATCATGAATTGAATCATGAATCATGAATCATGAATTGAATCATGAATCATGAATTGAATCATGAATCATGAATTGAATCATGAATCATGAATTATGAATTGAATCATGAATCATGAATCATGAATTGAATCATGAATCATGAATCATGAATTGAATCATAAATCATGAATCATGAATCATGAATCATGAATCATGAATTGAATCATGAATCATGAATTGAATCATGAATCATGAATTATGAATTGAATCATGAATCATGAATCGAATCATGAATCATGAATCATGAATCATGAATTGAATCATAAATCATGAATCATGAATCATGAATCATGAATCATGAATTGAATCATAAATCATGAATCATGAATCATGAATCATGAATCATGAATCATAAATCGAATCATGAATCATGAATCGAATCATGAATCATAAATCATGAATCATGAATTGAATCATGAATCATAAATCATGAATCATGAATTGAATCATGAATCATGAATCATGAATTATGAATTTAAACATGAATTATGAATCATGAATTGAATAGTGAATCATGAATCATGAATCGAATCATGAATCATGAGTCAAGAATCATGAATCGAATCATGAATCATGAATTGAATCATGAGTCAAGAATCATGAATCGAATCATGAATCATGAATTGAATCATTAATCATGAATCATGAATCATGAATCATAAATCGAATCATTAATCATGAATCATGAATCGAATCATGAATTATGAATCATGAATTGAATCATGAATCATGAATCATGAATCATGAATTGAATCATGAATCATGAATCATGCATCATGAATCATAAATCGAATCATGAATTATGAATCATGAATTGAATCATGAATCATGAATCATGAATCATGAATTGAATCATGAATCATGAATCATGCATCATGAATCATAAATCGAATCATGAATCATGAATCGAATCATGAATCATGAATCATGAATCATGAATTGAATCATGAATCATGAATCATGAACTGAATCATGAATCATGAATCGAATCATGAATCATGAATCATGAATCATGAATTGAATCATTAATCATGAATCAAATCATGAATTATGAATTGAATCATGAATCATGAATCATGAATCATGAATCATGAATCATGAATTGAATCATGAATCATGAATCATGAATCGAATCATGAATCATGAATCAAGAATCATGAATCGAATCATGAATCATGAATCGAATCATGAATCATGAATCATGAATTGAATCATGAATCAAGAATCATGAATCGAATCATGAATCATGATTCGAATCATGAATCATGAATTGAATCATGAATCATGAATCATGAATCATGAATTGAATCATGAATCATGAATCATGAATTGAATCATGAATCATGAATCATGAATCATGAATTGAATCATGAATCATGAATCATGAATCATGAATCATGAATCGAATCATAAATCATGAATTGAATAATGAATCATGAATCATGAATTGAATCATGAATCATGAATCATGAATTGAATCATGAATCATGAATCGAATCATGAATCATGAATCATGAATCATGAATTGAATCATGAATCATGAATCATAAATTGAATCATGAATCATGAATTGAATCATGAATCATGAATCGAATCATGAATCATGAATCATGAATTGAATCATGAATCATGAATCATGAATCATGAATCATAAATCGAATCATAAATCATGAATCATGAATCGAATCATGAATCATGAATCATGAATCGAATCATGAATCATGAATCATGAATTGAATCATGAATCATGAATCATGAATTGAATCATAAATCATGAATCATGAATCATGAATCATGAATTGATTCATAAATCATGAATCATGAATCATGAATCATAAATCATGAATCATGAATTGAATCATGAATCATGAATTATGAATTTAATCATGAATCATGAATTAAATCATGAATCATGAATCGAATCATGAATCATGAATCATGAATTGAATCATGAATCATGAATCATGAATCATGAATCATAAATCGAATCATAAATCATGAATCATGAATCGAATCATGAATCATGAATCATGAATCGAATCATGAATCATGAATCATGAATCATGAATTGAATCATGAATCATGAATCATAAATTGAATCATAAATCATGAATCATGAATCATGAATCATGAATCATGAATTGATTCATAAATCATGAATCATGAATCATGAATCATGAATCATAAATCATGAATCATGAATTGAATCATGAATCATGAATTATGAATTTAATCATGAATCATGAATCTTGAATTGAATAGTGAATCATGAATCATGAATCGAATCATGAATCATGAAACGAATCATGAATCATGAGTCAAGAATCATGAATCGAATCATGAATCATGAATTGAATCATGAATCATGAATCATGAATTGAATCATGAATCATGAATCGAATCATGAATCATGAGTCAAGAAGCATGAATCAAATCATGAATCATGAATTGAATCATGAATCATGAATCATGAATTGAATCATGAATCATGAATCGAATCATAAATCATGAATCAAGAATCATGAATCGAATCATGAATCATGAATCGAATCATGAATCATGAATCGAATCATGAATCAAATCATGAATTGAATCATGAATCATGAATCATGAATCATAAATCGAATCATGAATCATGAATCATGAATCATGAATCATGAATCATGAATCATGAATCATGAATTGAATCATGAATCATGAATCATGAATCATGAATCATGAATCATGAATCATAAATCGAATCATTAATCATGAATCATGAATCGAATCATGAATCATGAATCATGAATTGAATCATGAATCATGAATCATGAATTATGAATTGAATCATGATTCATGAATCATGATTCATGATTCAATTCATAATTCATGAATCATGAATCATGAATCATGAATCATGAATTGAATCATGAATCATGAATTGAATCATGAATCATGAATCATGAATTGAATCATGAATCATGAATCATGAATTGAATCATGAATCATGAATTGAATCATGAATCATGAATCATGAATTGAATCATGAATCATGAATCGAATCATGAATCATGAATTGAATCATGAATCATGAGTCAAGAATCATGAATCGAATCATGAATCATGAATTGAATCATGAATCATGAATCATGAATTGAATCATGAATCATGAATCGAATCATGAATCATGAGTCAAGAAGCATGAATCAAATCATGAATCATGAATTGAATCATGAATCATGAATCATGAATTGAATTATGAATCAAGAATCATGAATCGAATCATGAATCATGAATCGAATCATGAATCAAATCATGAATTGAATCATGAATCATGAATCATGAATCATAAATCGAATCATGAATCATGAATCATGAATCATGAATCATGAATCATGAATTGAATCATTAATCATGAATCATGAATCATGAATCATAAATCGAATCATTAATCATGAATCATGAATCGAATCATGAATCATGAATCATGAATTGAATCATGAATCATGAATCATGAATTATGAATTGAATCATGAATCATGAATCATGAATCATGAATTGAATCATGAATCATGAATCATGCATCATGAATCATAAATCGAATCATGAATCATGAATCGAATCATGAATCATGAATCATGAATCATGAATCATGAATTGAATCATGAATTATGAATCATGAATTGAATCATGAATCATGAATCGAATCATGAATCATGAATCATGAATTGAATCATAAATCATGAATCATGAATCATGAATCATAAATCGAATCATGAATCATGAGTTGAATCAGGATTCGAATCATGAATTGAATTATGAATCATGAATTGAATCATGAATCATGAATCTTGAATAATGAATCATGAATTGAATTAATGAATCATGAATTGAATCATGAATCATGAATCATGAATCATGAATCATGAATCATGAATCATGAATTGAATCATGAATCGAATCATGAATTATGAATTGAATCATGAATCATGAATCATGAATCATGAATCATGAATCATGAATCATGAATTGAATCATGAATCATGAATCATGAATCATGAATCATGAATCATGAATCATGAATTGAATCATGAATCGAATCATGAATTATGAATTGAATCATGAATCATGAATCATGAATTATGAATCATGAATTGAATCATGAATCATGAATCATGAATCGAATCATGAATCATGAATCAAGAATCATGAATCGAATCATGAATCATGAATCGAATCATGAATCATGAATCATGAACTGAATCATGAATCAAGAATCATGAATCGAATCATGAATCATGAATCATGAATCATGAATTGAATCATGAATCATGAATCATGAATCATGAATCATGAATCATGAATCATGAATCGAATCATAAATCATGAATTGAATAATGAATCATGAATCATGAATCATGAATTGAATCATGAATCATGAATCATGAATCATGAATCATGAATCATGAATCGAATCATAAATCATGAATTGAATAATGAATCATGAATCATGAATCATGAATTGAATCATGAATCATGAATCATGAATTGAATCATGAATCATGAATCATGAATCATGAATTGAATCATGAATCATGAATCATGAATCATGAATCATGAATCATGAATCATGAATCGAATCATAAATCATGAATTGAATAATGAATAATGAATCATGAATCATGAATTGAATCATGAATCATGAATCATGAATTGAATCATAAATCATGAATCATGAATCATGAATTGAATCATGAATCATGATAATCGAATCATGAATCATGAATCATGAATTGAATCATGAATCATGAATCATAAATTGAATCATGAATCATGAATTGAATCATGAATCATGAATCGAATCATGAATCATGAATCATGAATTGAATCATGAATCATGAATCATGAATCATGAATCATAAATCGAATCGTAAATCATGAATCATGAATCGAATCATGAATCATGAATCATGAATCGAATCATGAATCATGAATCATGAATTGAATCATAAATCATGAATCATGAATCATGAATCATGAATCATAAATCGAATCATGAATCATGAATCATGAATCATGAATCATGAACTGAATCATGAATCATGAATCATGAATTATGAATTAAATCATGAATCATGAATCATGAATTGAATCATGAATCATGAATCATGAATTGAATCATAAATCATGAATCATGAATCATGAATCATGAATCATAAATCGAATCATGAATCATGAATCATGAATCGAATCATGAATCATAAATCATGAAACATGAATTGAATCATGAATCATAAATCATAAATCATGAATCATGAATTGAATCATGAATCATGAATTATGAATTTAATCATGAATCATGAATCATGAATTGAATAGTGAATCATGAATCATGAATCGAATCATGAATCATGAGTCAAGAATCATGAATCGAATCATGAATCATGAATTGAATCATGAATCATGAATCATGAATTGAATCATGAATCATGAATCGAATCATGAATCATGAGTCAAGAAGCATGAATCAAATCATGAATCATGAATTGAATCATGAATCATGAATCATGAATTGAATCATGAATCATGAATCGAATCATAAATCATGAATCAAGAATCATGAATCGAATCATGAATCATGATCGAATCATGAATCAAATCATGAATTGAATCATGAATCATGAATCATGAATCATAAATCGAATCATGAATCATGAATCATGAATCATGAATTGAATCATGAATCATGAATCGAATCATGAATCATGAATCATGAATTGAATCATGAATCATGAATCATAAATTGAATCATGAATCATGAATTGAATCATGAATCATGAATCGAATCATGAATCATGAATCATGAATTGAATCATGAATCATGAATCATGAATCATGATCATAAATCGAATCGTAAATCATGAATCATGAATCGAATCATGAATCATGAATCATGAATCGAATCATGAATCATGAATCATGAATTGAATCATAAATCATGAATCATGAATCATGAATCATGAATCATAAATCGAATCATGAATCATGAATCATGAATCATGAATCATGAACTGAATCATGAATCATGAATCATGAATTATGAATTAAATCATGAATCATGAATCATGAATTGAATCATGAATCATGAATCATGAATTGAATCATAAATCATGAATCATGAATCATGAATCATGAATCATAAATCGAATCATGAATCATGAATCATGAATCGAATCATGAATCATAAATCATGAATCATGAATTGAATCATGAATCATAAATCATAAATCATGAATCATGAATTGAATCATGAATCATGAATTATGAATTTAATCATGAATCATGAATCATGAATTGAATAGTGAATCATGAATCATGAATCGAATCATGAATCATGAGTCAAGAATCATGAATCGAATCATGAATCATGAATTGAATCATGAATCATGAATCATGAATTGAATCATGAATCATGAATCGAATCATGAATCATGAGTCAAGAAGCATGAATCAAATCATGAATCATGAATTGAATCATGAATCATGAATCATGAATTGAATCATGAATCATGAATCGAATCATAAATCATGAATCAAGAATCATGAATCGAATCATGAATCATGAATCGAATCATGAATCAAATCATGAATTGAATCATGAATCATGAATCATGAATCATAAATCGAATCATGAATCATGAATCATGAATCATGAATCATGAATCATGAATTGAATCATGAATCATGAATCATGAATCATGAATCATAAATCGAATCATTAATCATGAATCATGAATCGAATCATGAATCATGAATCATGAATTAAATCATGAATCATGAATAATGAATTATGAATTGAATCATGAATCATGAATCATGAATCATGAATTGAATCATGAATCATTAATCATGAATTGAATCATGAATCATGAATCATGAATCATGAATCATTAATCATGAATTGAATCATGAATCATGAATTGAATCATGAATCATGAATCATGAATTGAATCATGAATCATGAATCAAATCATGAATCATGAATCATGAATTGAATCATGAATCATGAATCATGAATCATGAATCATGAATCATGAATCATAAATCGAATCATGAATCATGAGTTGAATCAGGATTCGAATCATGAATTGAATTATGAATCATGAATTGAATCATGAATCATGACTCTTGAATAATGAATCATGAATTGAATCATGAATCATGAATTGAATCATGAATCATGAATCATGAATCATGAATCATGAATCATGAATCGAATCATGAATTATGAATTGAATCATGAATCATGAATCATGAATCATGAATTGAATCATGAATCATGAATTATGAATTGAATCATGAATCATGAATCATGAATCGAATCATGAATCATGAATCATGAATCATGCATCATGAATCATGAATCGAATCATGAATCATGAATCGAATCATGAATCATGAATCATGAATCATGAATTGAATCATGAATCATGAATCATGAATTGAATCATAAATCATGAATCGAATCATGAATCATGAATCATGAATTGAATCATGAATCATGAATCATGAATCATGAATCATAAATCGAATCATGAATCATGAGTTGAATCAGGATTCGAATCATGAATTGAATTATGAATCATGAATTGAATCATGAATCATAAATCTTGAATAATGAGTCATGAATTGAATCATGAATCATGAATTGAATCATGAATCATGAATCATGAATCATGAATCATGAATTGAATCATGAATCATGAATCGAATCATGAATTATGAATTAAATCATGAATCATGAATCATGAATCATAAATCATGAATTGAATCATGAATCATGAATCATGAATCAAGAATCATGAATCGAATCATGAATCATGAATCGAATCATGAATTATGAATCATGAATTGAATCATGAATCATGAATCATGAATCATGAATTGAATCATGAATCATGAATTGAATCATGAATCATGAATCATGAATCATGAATTATGAATTGAATCATGAATCATGAATCATGAATCATGAATCATGAATCATGAATCATGAATTATGAATCTTAAATCGAATCATGAATCATGAATCGAATCATAAATCATGAATCTAATAATGAATCATGAATCATGAATTTAATCATAAATCATGAATCATGAATCATGAATTGAATCATGAATCATGAATCATGAATCATGAATCATGAATAATGAATTGAATCATAAATCATGAATCATGAATCATGAATCATGAATTGAATCATAAATCATGAATCATGATTAATGAATCATGAATCATGAATCATAAATCGAATCATGAATCATGAATCATGAATCGAATCATGAATCATAAATCATGAATCATGAATTGAATCATGAATCATAAATCATGAATCATGAATTGAATCATGAATCATGAATCATGAATTATGAATTTAATCATGAATCATGAATCATGAATTGAATAGTGAATCATGAATCATGAATCGAATCATGAATCATGAGTCAAGAATCATGAATCGAATCATGAATCATGAATTGAATCATGAATCATGAGTCAAGAAGCATGAATCAAATCATGAATCATGAATTGAATCATGAATCATGAATCATGAACTGAATCATGAATCATGAATCATGAATCGAATCATAAATCATGAATCAAGAATCATGAATCGAATCATGAATCATGAATCGAATCATGAATCAAATCATGAATTGAATCATGAATCATGAATCATAAATCGAATCATGAATCATGAATCATGAATTATGAATCATGAATCATGAATCTTGAATTGAATCATGAATCATAAATCGAATCATTAATCATGAATCATGAATCGAATCATGAATCATGAATCATGAATTGAATCATGAATCATGAATCATGAATTATGAATTGAATCATGAATCATGAATCATGAATTGGAATCATGAATCATGAATCATGAATCATGCATCATGAATCATAAATCGAATCATGAATCATGAATCGAATCATGAATCATGAATTGAATCATGAATCATGAATCATGAATTGAATCATGAATCATGAATCGAATCATGAATCATGAATCATGAATTGAATCATGAATCATGAATCATGAATTTAATCATGAATCATGAATCATGAATCATGAATCATAAATCGAATCATGAATCATGAATCATGAATCGAATCATGAATCATGAATTGAATCATGAATCATGAATCATGAATTGAATCATGAATCATGAATCGAATCATGAATCATGAATCATGAATCATGAATCATGAATTGAATCATGAATCATGAATTGTATCATGAATCATGAATCGAATCATGAATCTTGAATCATGAATTGAATCATGAATCGAATCATGAATCATGAATTGAATCATGAATCATGAATCATAAATCATGAATTGAATCATGAATTATGAATCATGAATCATGAATTGAATCATGAATCATGAATCATGAATCGAATCATGAATCATGAATCTAGAATCATGAATTGAATCATGAATCATGAATCGAATCATGAATCATGAATCATGAATTGAATCATGAATCATGAATCATGAATCATGAATCATGAATCATGAATTATGAATCTTAAATCGAATCATGAATCATGAATCATGAATCGAATCATAAATCATGAATCGAATAATGAATCATGAATCATGAATTGAATCATAAATCATGAATCATGAATCATGAATCATGAATCATAAATCGAATCATGAATCATGAATCATGAATCATGAATTGAATCATGAATCATAAATCATGAATTATGAATTAAATCATGAATCATGAATCATGAATTGAATCATGAATCATGAATTGAATCATGAATCATGAATCATGAATTATGAATTAAATCATGAATCATGAATCATGAATTGAATCATGAATCATGAATCATGAATTGAATCATGAATCATGAATCATGAATTGAATCATGAATCATGAATCATGAATCATGAATCATAAATCGAATCATGAATCATGAATCGAATCATGAATCATGAATTGAATCATGAATCATGAATCATGAATTGAATCATGAATCATGAATCGAATCATGAATCATGAATCATGAATTGAATCATGAATCATGAATCATGAATCATGAATCATGAATTGAATCATGAATCATGAATTGTATCATGAATCATGAATCGAATCATGAATCTTGAATCATGAATTGAATCATGAATCGAATCATGAATCATGAATTGAATCATGAATCATAAATCATGAATTGAATCATGAATTATGAATCATGAATCATGAATTGAATCATGAATCATGAATCGAATCATGAATCATGAATCTAGAATCATGAATTGAATCATGAATCATGAATCGAATCATGAATCTTGAATCATGAATTGAATCAAGAATCATGAAACATGAATCGAATCATGAATCATGAGTAAAAAATCATGAATCGAATGATGAATCATGAATTGAATCATGAATCATGAATCATGAATTATGAATCGAATCATGAATCATGAATCATGTATTGAATCATGAATCATGAATCATGAATCATGAATCATGAATTGAATCATAAATCATGAATCATGAATCAAGAATCATAAATTGAATCATGAATCATGAATCGAATCATGAATCATGAATCATGAATTGAATCATAAATCATAAATCATGAATCGAATCATGAATCATGAATCATGAATCATGAATCATGAATTGAATCATGAATCATAAATCATGAATTGAATCATGAATCATGAATCATGAATCATGAATTGAATCATGAATCATGAATCATGAATCATGAATTGAATCATGAATTATGAATTATGAATCATGAATTGAATCATGAATCATTAATCATGAATTGAATCATGAATCGAATCATGAATCATGAATTGAATCTTGAATCATGAATCATAAATTGAATCATGAATCATGAATTGAATAATGAATCATGAATCATTAATCATGAATTGAATCATGAGTCATGAATCTTGAATTGAATCATGAATTAAATTATAAATCATGAATCAAGAATTGAATCATGAATCATGAATCATGAATTGAATCATGAGTCATGAATCTTGAATTGAATCATGAATTAAATCATGAATCATGAATCATGAATTGAATCATGAATCATGAATCATGAATTGAATCATGAACCATGAATCGAATCATGGAATCATGAATTGAATCATGAATCGAATCATGAATCATGAATTGTATCATGAATCATGAATCGAATCATGAATCTTGAAACATGAAATTGAATCATGAATCTTGAATCATGAATCATGAATTGAATAATGAATCATGAATCGAATCATGAATCATGAGTCAAGAATCATGAATCGAATCATGAATCATGAATCATGAATCATGAATCATGAATCATGAATCATGAATTGAATCATGAATCATCAATCATGAATTGAATCATGAATCATGAATTGAATCATGAATCATGAATCATGAATTGAATCATGAATCATGAATCATGAATCATGAATCATGAATTGAATCATGAATCATCAATCATGAATTGAATCATAAATCATGAATCATGAATCATGAATTGAATCATGAATCATGAATCTTGAATCATGAATTATGAATTGAATCATGAATCATGAATTGAATCATGAATCATGAATCATGAATCATGAATCATAAATTGAATCATGAATCATGAATCATGAATCGAATCATGAATCATGAATCTAGAATCATGAATCGAATCATGAATCATGAATCGAATCATAAATCATGAATCATGAATTGAATCATGAATCGAATCATGAATCATGAATCAAGAATCATGAATCGAATCATGAATCATGAATCGAATCATAAATCATGAATCATGATTGAATCATAAATCATGAATCATGAATTGAATCATGAATCATGAATCATGAATCGAATCATGAATCATGAATCAAGAATCATGAATTGAATCATGAATCATGAATCATGAATCGAATCATGAATCATGAATCATGAATTGAATCATGAATCATGAATCATGAATTGAATCATGAATCATGAATTGAATCATGAATCATGAATTGAATCATGAATCATGAATTATGAATTGAATCATGAATCATGAATCATGAATTGAATCATGAATCATGAATCATGAATTGAATCATAAATCATGAATGAATCATGAATCATGAATCATGAATCATGAATTGAATCATGAATCATGAATTGAATCATGAATCATGAATTATGAATTGAATCATGAATCATGAATCGAATCATGAATCATGAATCATGAATCATGAATTGAATCATAAATCATGAATCATGAATCATGAATCATGAATCATGAATTGAATCATAAATCATGAATCAATGAATCATGAATCATGAATCATGAATCATGAATCATGAATCATAAATCGAATCATGAATCATGAATCGAATCATGAATCATAAATCATGAATCATGAATTGAATCATGAATCATAAATCATGAATCATGAATTGAATCATGAATCATGAATCATGAATTATGAATTTAAACATGAATTATGAATCATGAATTGAATAGTGAATCATGAATCATGAATCGAATCATGAATCATGAGTCAAGAATCATGAATCGAAATCATGAATCATGAATTGAATCATGAGTCAAGAATCATGAATCGAATCATGAATCATGAATTGAATCATTAATCATGAATCATGAATCATGAATCATAAATCGAATCATTAATCATGAATCATGAATCGAATCATGAATTATGAATCATGAATTGAATCATGAATCATGAATCATGAATCATGAATTGAATCATGAATCATGAATCATGCATCATGAATCATAAATCGAATCATGAATCATGAATCGAATCATGAATCATGAATCATGAATCATGAATTGAATCATGAATCATGAATCATGAACTGAATCATGAATCATGAATCGAATCATGAATCATGAATCATGAATTGAATTATAAATCATGAATCATGAATCATGAATCATAAATTGAATCATGAATCATGAGGTTGAATAAGGATTCGAATCATGAATTGAATTATGAATCATGAATTGAATCATGAATCATGAATCTTGAATAATGAATCATGAATTGAATCATGAATCATGAATTGAATCATGAATCATGAATCATGAATCATGAATCATGAATTGAATCATTAATCATGAATCGAATCATGAATTATGAATTGAATCATGAATCATGAATCATGAATCATGAATCATGAATTGAATCATGAATCATGAATCATGAATCGAATCATGAATCATGAATCAAGAATCATGAATCGAATCATGAATCATGAATCGAATCATGAATCATGAATCATGAATTGAATCATGAATCAAGAATCATGAATCGAATCATGAATCATGAATCGAATCATGAATCATGAATTGAATCATGAATCATGAATCATGAATCATGAATTGAATCATGAATCATGAATCATGAATTGAATCATGAATCATGAATCATGAATCATGAATCATGAATTGAATCATGAATCATGAATCATGAATCATGAATCATGATCGAATCATAAATCATGAATTGAATAATGAATCATGAATCATGAATTGAATCATGAATCATGAATCATGAATTGAATCATGAATCATGAATCGAATCATGAATCATGAATCATGAATCATGAATTGAATCATGAATCATGAATCATAAATTGAATCATGAATCATGAATTGAATCATGAATCATGAATCGAATCATGAATCATGAATCATGAATTGAATCATGAATCATGAATCATAAATCGAATCATAAATCATGAATCATGAATCGAATCATGAATCATGAATCATGAA
Source organism: Mixophyes fleayi (assembly GCF_038048845.1). Taxonomy (NCBI): domain Eukaryota; kingdom Metazoa; phylum Chordata; class Amphibia; order Anura; family Limnodynastidae; genus Mixophyes; species Mixophyes fleayi. The sequence continues at coordinate 23,521 of NW_027448133.1, read as the reverse complement.
TCGAATCATGAATCATGAATCATGAATCATGAATTAAATCATGAATCATGAATCATGAATTGAATCATAAATCATGAATCATGAATCATGAATCATGAATTGATTCATAAATCATGAATCATGAATCATGAATCATAAATCATGAATCATGAATTGAATCATGAATCATGAATTATGAATTTAATCATGAATCATGAAATTAAATTCATGAATCGAATCATGAATCATGAATCATGAATTGAATCATGAATCATGAATCATGAATCATGAATCATAAATCATGAATCATGAATTGAATCATGAATCATGAATTATGAATTTAATCATGAATCATGAATTAAATCATGAATCATGAATCGAATCATGAATCATGAATCATGAATTGAATCATGAATCATGAATCATGAATCATGAATCATAAATCGAATCATAAATCATGAATCATGAATCGAATCATGAATCATGAATCATGAATCGAATCATGAATCATGAATCATGAATCATGAATTGAATCATGAATCATGAATCATAAATTGAATCATAAATCATGAATCATGAATCATGAATCATGAATCATGAATTGATTCATAAATCATGAATCATGAATCATGAATCATAAATCATGAATCATGAATTGAATCATGAATCATGAATTATGAATTTAATCATGAATCATGAATCTTGAATTGAATAGTGAATCATGAATCATGAATCGAATCATGAATCATGAAACGAATCATGAATCATGAGTCAAGAATCATGAATCGAATCATGAATCATGAATTGAATCATGAATCATGAATCATGAATTGAATCATGAATCATGAATCGAATCATGAATCATGAGTCAAGAAGCATGAATCAAATCATGAATCATGAATTGAATCATGAATCATGAATCATGAATTGAATCATGAATCATGAATCGAATCATAAATCATGAATCAAGAATCATGAATCGAATCATGAATCATGAATCGAATCATGAATCATGAATCGAATCATGAATCAAATCATGAATTGAATCATGAATCATGAATCATGAATCATAAATCGAATCATGAATCATGAATCATGAATCATGAATCATGAATCATGAATTGAATCATGAATCATGAATCATGAATCATGAATCATGAATCATGAATCATAAATCGAATCATTAATCATGAATCATGAATCGAATCATGAATCATGAATCATGAATTGAATCATGAATCATGAATCATGAATTATGAATTGAATCATGATTCATGAATCATGATTCATGATTCAATTCATAATTCATGAATCATGAATCATGAATCATGAATCATGAATTGAATCATGAATCATGAATTGAATCATGAATCATGAATCATGAATTGAATCATGAATCATGAATCATGAATTGAATCATGAATCATGAATTGAATCATGAATCATGAATCATGAATTGAATCATGAATCATGAATCGAATCATGAATCATGAATTGAATCATGAATCATGAGTCAAGAATCATGAATCGAATCATGAATCATGAATTGAATCATGAATCATGAATCATGAATCATGAATTGAATCATGAATCATGAATCAAATCATGAATCATGAGTCAAGAAGCATGAATCAAATCATGAATCATGAATTGAATCATGAATCATGAATCATAAATCGAATCATGAATCATGAATCATGAATCATGAATCATGAATCATGAATTGAATCATTAATCATGAATCATGAATCATGAATCATAAATCGAATCATTAATCATGAATCATGAATCGAATCATGAATCATGAATCATGAATTGAATCATGAATCATGAATCATGAATTATGAATTGAATCATGAATCATGAATCATGAATTGAATCATGAATCATGAATCATACATCATGAATCATAAATCGAATCATGAATCATGAATCGAATCATGAATCATGAATCATGAATCATGAATCATGAATTGAATCATGAATTATGAATCATGAATTGAATCATGAATCATGAATCGAATCATGAATCATGAATCATGAATTGAATCATAAATCATGAATCATGAATCATGAATCATAAATCGAATCATGAATCATGAGTTGAATCAGGATTCGAATCATGAATTGAATTATGAATCATGAATTGAATCATGAATCATGAATCTTGAATAATGAATCATGAATTGAATCATGAATCATGAATTGAATCATGAATCATGAATCATGAATCATGAATCATGAATCATGAATCATGAATCATGAATCATGAATCATTAATTGAATCATGAATCGAATCATGAATTATGAATTGAATCATGAATCATGAATCATGAATCATGAATCATGAATTGAATCATGAATCATGAATCATGAATCATGAATCATGAATCATGAATTGAATCATGAATCGAATCATGAATTATGAATTGAATCATGAATCATGAATCATGAATCATGAATCATGAATTGAATCATGAATCATGAATCATGAATCGAATCATGAATCATGAATCAAGAATCATGAATCGAATCATGAATCATGAATCGAATCATGAATCATGAATCATGAATTGAATCATGAATCAAGAATCATGAATCGAATCATGAATCATGAATCGAATCATGAATCATGAATCGAATCATGAATCATGAATTGAATCATGAATCATGAATCATGAATCATGAATTGAATCATGAATCATGAATCATGAATTGAATCATGAATCATGAATCATGAATCATGAATTGAATCATGAATCATGAATCATGAATCATGAATCATGAATCATGAATCATGAATCGAATCATAAATCATGAATTGAATAATGAATCATGAATCATGAATCATGATTGAATCATGAATCATGAATCATGAATTGAATCATAAATCATGAATCATGAATCATGAATTGAATCATGAATCATGAATCGAATCATGAATCATGAATCATGAATTGAATCATGAATCATGAATCATAAATTGAATCATGAATCATGAATTGAATCATGAATCATGAATCGAATCATGAATCATGAATCATGAATTGAATCATGAATCATGAATCATGAATCATGAATCATAAATCGAATCGTAAATCATGAATCATGAATCGAATCATGAATCATGAATCATGAATCGAATCATGAATCATGAATCATGAATTGAATCATAAATCATGAATCATGAATCATGAATCATGAATCATAAATCGAATCATGAATCATGAATCATGAATCATGAATCATGAACTGAATCATGAATCATGAATCATGAATTATGAATTAAATCATGAATCATGAATCATGAATTGAATCATGAATCATGAATCATGAATTGAATCATAAATCATGAATCATGAATCATGAATCATGAATCATGAATCATAAATCGAATCATGAATCATGAATCATGAATCGAATCATGAATCATAAATCATGAATCATGAATTGAATCATGAATCATAAATCATAAATCATGAATCATGAATTGAATCATGAATCATGAATTATGAATTTAATCATGAATCATGAATCATGAATTGAATAGTGAATCATGAATCATGAATCGAATCATGAATCATGAGTCAAGAATCATGAATCGAATCATGAATCATGAATTGAATCATGAATCATGAATCATGAATTGAATCATGAATCATGAATCGAATCATGAATCATGAGTCAAGAAGCATGAATCAAATCATGAATCATGAATTGAATCATGAATCATGAATCATGAATTGAATCATGAATCATGAATCGAATCATAAATCATGAATCAAGAATCATGAATCGAATCATGAATCATGAATCGAATCATGAATCAAATCATGAATTGAATCATGAATCATGAATCATGAATCATAAATCGAATCATGAATCATGAATCATGAATCATGAATCATGAATCATGAATTGAATCATGAATCATGAATCATGAATCATGAATCATGAATCATAAATCGAATCATTAATCATGAATCATGAATCGAATCATGAATCATGAATCATGAATTAAATCATGAATCATGAATAATGAATTATGAATTGAATCATGAATCATGAATATTGAATCATGAATCATTAATCATGAATTGAATCATGAATCATGAATCATGAATCATGAATCATGAATCATGAATTGAATCATGAATCATGAATTGAATCATGAATCATGAATCATGAATTGAATCATGAATCATGAATCAAATCATGAATCATGAATCATGAATTGAATCATGAATCATGAATCATGAATCATGAATCATGAATCATAAATCGAATCATGAATCATGAGTTGAATCAGGATTCGAATCATGAATTGAATTATGAATCATGAATTGAATCATGAATCATGACTCTTGAATAATGAATCATGAATTGAATCATGAATCATGAATTGAATCATGAATCATGAATCATGAATCATGAATCATGAATCATGAATTGAATCATGAATCATGAATCGAATCATGAATTATGAATTGAATCATGAATCATGAATCATGAATCATGAATTGAATCATGAATCATGAATCATGAATCGAATCATGAATCATGAATCAAGAATCATGAATCGAATCATGAATCATGAATCATGAATTGAATCATGAATCATGAATCATGAATTGAATCATGAATCATGAATCATGAATTGAATCATGAATCATGAATCATGAATCATGAATAATGAATTGAATCATGAATCATGAATCATGAATCATGAATCATGAATTATGAATCTTAAATCGAATCATGAATCATGAATCATGAATCGAATCATAAATCATGAATCGAATAATGAATCATGAATCATGAATTGAATCATAAATCATGAATCATGAATCATGAATCATGAATCATGAATCATAAATCGAATCATGAATCATGAATCATGAATTATGAATCATGAATTGAATCATGAATCATGAATCATGAATTATGAATTAAATCATGAATCATGAATCATGAATTGAATCATGAATTGAATCATGAATCATGAATCATGAATTATGAATTAAATCATGAATCATGAATCATGAATCATGAATCATGAATTGAATCATGAATCATGAATCATGAATTGAATCATGAATCATGAATCATGAATTGAATCATGAATCATGAATCATGAATTGAATCATGAATCATGAATCATGATTAATGAATCATGAATCATGAATCATAAATCGAATCATGAATCATGAATTGAATCATGAATCATGAATCATGAATTGAATCATGAATCATGAATCGAATCATGAATCATGAATCATGAATTGAATCATGAATCATGAATCATGAATCATGAATCATGAATTGAATCATGAATCATGAATCGAATCATGAATCATGAATTGAATCATGAATCGAATCATGAATCATGAATCATGAATTGTATCATGAATCATGAATCGAATCATGAATCTTGAATCATGAATTGAATCATGAATTTAATCATGAATCATGAATTGAATCATGAATCATGAATCATGAATCATGAATTGAATCATGAATCATGAATCATGAATCATGAATCATGAATTGAATCATGAATCATGAATCATGAATCGAATCATGAATCATGAATCATGAATCAAGAATCATGAATTGAATCATGAATCATGAATCGAATCATGAATCAAGAATCATGAATTGAATCATGAATCATGAATCATGAATTGAATAATGAATCATGAAACATGAATCGAATCATGAATCATGAGTAAAAAATCATGAATCGAATGATGAATCATGAATTGAATCATGAATCATGAATCATGAATTATGAATTGAATCATGAATCATGTATTGAATCATGAATCATGAATCATGAATCATGAATCATGAATCATGAATTGAATCATAAATCATGAATCATGAATCGAATCATGAATCATGAATCAAGAATCATAAATCGAATCATGAATCATGAATCGAATCATGAATCATGAATCATGAATTGAATCATAAATCATAAATCATGAATCGAATCTTGAATTATGAATCATGAATTGAATCATAAATCATGAATCATGAATCATGAATCATGAATTGATTCATAAATCATGAATCATGAATCATGAATCATAAATCGAATCATGAATCATGAATCATGAATCGAATCATGAATCATAAATCATGAATCATGAATTGAATCATGAATCATGAATCAAATCATAAATCATGAATCAAGAATCATGAATCGAATCATGAATCATGAATCGAATCATGAATCAAATCATGAATTGAATCATGAATCATGAATCATGAATCATAAATCGAATCATGAATCATGAATCATGAATCATGAATTGAATCATGAATCATGAATCATGAATTGAATCATGAATCATGAATCATGAATCATGAATCATGAATCATAAATCGAATCATAAATCATGAATCATGAATCGAATCATGAATCATGAATCATGAATCGAATCATGAATCATGAATCATGAATTGAATCATAAATCATGAATCATGAATCATGAATCATGAATCATAAATCGAATCATGAATCATGAATCATGAATCATGAATCGAATCATAAATCATGAATTGAATAATGAATCATGAATCATGAATTGAATCATAAATCATGAATCATGAATCATGAATTGAATCATGAATCATGAATCGAATCATGAATCATGAATCATGAATCATGAATCATGAATCATGAATTGAATCATGAATCATGAATCATAAATTGAATCATGAATCATGAATTGAATCATGAATCATGAATCGAATCATGAATCATGAATCATGAATTGAATCATGAATCATGAATCATGAATCATGAATCATAAATCGAATCATAAATCATGAATCATGAATCGAATCATGAATCATGAATCATGAATTGAATCATGAATCATGAATCATGAATCATGAATCATGAATCATGAATCATGAATCATGAATCATGAATCATAAATCGAATAATGAATCATGAATCATGAATCGAATCATAAATCATGAATCGAATAATGAATCATGAATCATGAATTGAATCATAAATCATGAATCATGAATCATGAATCATGAATCATAAATCGAATCATGAATCATGAATCATGAATCATGAATCATGAATTGAATTATGAATCATGAATCATGAATTATGAATTAAATCATGAATCATGAATCATGAATTGAATCATGAATTGAAGCATGAATCATGAATCATGAATTATTAATTAAATCATGAATCATGAATCATGAATTGAATCATGAATCATGAATCATGAATCATGAATCATGAATTGAATCATGAATCATGAATTGAATCATGAATCATGAATCATGAATCATGAATCATGAATCATAAATCGAATCATGAATCATGAATTGAATCATGAATCATGAATCATGAATTGAATCATGAATCATGAATCGAATCATGAATCATGAATTGAATCATGAATCATGAATCATGAATCATGAATTGAATCATGAATCATGAATCGAATCATGAATCATGAATTGAATCATGAATCGAATCATGAATCATGAATTGTATCATGAATCATGAATCGAATCATGAATCATGAATCATGAATCGAATCATGAATCATGAATCATGAATTGAATCATAAATCATGAATCATGAATCATGAATCATGAATCATAAATCGAATCATGAATCATGAATCATGAATCATGAATCATGAACTGAATCATGAATCATGAATCATGAATTATGAATTAAATCATGAATCATGAATCATGAATTGAATCATGAATCATGAATCATGAATTGAATCATAAATCATGAATCATGAATCATGAATCATGAATCATGAATCATAAATCGAATCATGAATCATGAATCATGAATCGAATCATGAATCATAAATCATGAATCATGAATTGAATCATGAATCATAAATCATAAATCATGAATCATGAATTGAATCATGAATCATGAATTATGAATTTAATCATGAATCATGAATCATGAATTGAATAGTGAATCATGAATCATGAATCGAATCATGAATCATGAGTCAAGAATCATGAATCGAATCATGAATCATGAATTGAATCATGAATCATGAATCATGAATTGAATCATGAATCATGAATCGAATCATGAATCATGAGTCAAGAAGCATGAATCAAATCATGAATCATGAATTGAATCATGAATCATGAATCATGAATTGAATCATGAATCATGAATCGAATCATAAATCATGAATCAAGAATCATGAATCGAATCATGAATCATGAATCGAATCATGAATCAAATCATGAATTGAATCATGAATCATGAATCATGAATCATAAATCGAATCATGAATCATGAATCATGAATCATGAATCATGAATCATGAATTGAATCATGAATCATGAATCATGAATCATGAATCATGAATCATAAATCGAATCATTAATCATGAATCATGAATCGAATCATGAATCATGAATCATGAATTAAATCATGAATCATGAATAATGAATTATGAATTGAATCATGAATCATGAATATTGAATCATGAATCATTAATCATGAATTGAATCATGAATCATGAATCATGAATCATGAATCATGAATCATGAATTGAATCATGAATCATGAATTGAATCATGAATCATGAATCATGAATTGAATCATGAATCATGAATCAAATCATGAATCATGAATCATGAATTGAATCATGAATCATGAATCATGAATCATGAATCATGAATCATAAATCGAATCATGAATCATGAGTTGAATCAGGATTCGAATCATGAATTGAATTATGAATCATGAATTGAATCATGAATCATGACTCTTGAATAATGAATCATGAATTGAATCATGAATCATGAATTGAATCATGAATCATGAATCATGAATCATGAATCATGAATCATGAATTGAATCATGAATCATGAATCGAATCATGAATTATGAATTGAATCATGAATCATGAATCATGAATCATGAATTGAATCATGAATCATGAATCATGAATCGAATCATGAATCATGAATCAAGAATCATGAATCGAATCATGAATCATGAATCATGAATTGAATCATGAATCATGAATCATGAATTGAATCATGAATCATGAATCATGAATTGAATCATGAATCATGAATCATGAATCATGAATAATGAATTGAATCATGAATCATGAATCATGAATCATGAATCATGAATTATGAATCTTAAATCGAATCATGAATCATGAATCATGAATCGAATCATAAATCATGAATCGAATAATGAATCATGAATCATGAATTGAATCATAAATCATGAATCATGAATCATGAATCATGAATCATGAATCATAAATCGAATCATGAATCATGAATCATGAATTATGAATCATGAATTGAATCATGAATCATGAATCATGAATTATGAATTAAATCATGAATCATGAATCATGAATTGAATCATGAATTGAATCATGAATTGAATCATGAATCATGAATCATGAATTATGAATTAAATCATGAATCATGAATCATGAATCATGAATCATGAATTGAATCATGAATCATGAATCATGAATTGAATCATGAATCATGAATCATGAATTGAATCATGAATCATGAATCATGAATTGAATCATGAATCATGAATCATGATTAATGAATCATGAATCATGAATCATAAATCGAATCATGAATCATGAATTGAATCATGAATCATGAATCATGAATTGAATCATGAATCATGAATCGAATCATGAATCATGAATCATGAATTGAATCATGAATCATGAATCATGAATCATGAATCATGAATTGAATCATGAATCATGAATCGAATCATGAATCATGAATTGAATCATGAATCGAATCATGAATCATGAATCATGAATTGTATCATGAATCATGAATCGAATCATGAATCTTGAATCATGAATTGAATCATGAATTTAATCATGAATCATGAATTGAATCATGAATCATGAATCATGAATCATGAATTGAATCATGAATCATGAATCATGAATCATGAATCATGAATTGAATCATGAATCATGAATCATGAATCGAATCATGAATCATGAATCATGAATCAAGAATCATGAATTGAATCATGAATCATGAATCGAATCATGAATCAAGAATCATGAATTGAATCATGAATCATGAATCATGAATTGAATAATGAATCATGAAACATGAATCGAATCATGAATCATGAGTAAAAAATCATGAATCGAATGATGAATCATGAATTGAATCATGAATCATGAATCATGAATTATGAATTGAATCATGAATCATGTATTGAATCATGAATCATGAATCATGAATCATGAATCATGAATCATGAATTGAATCATAAATCATGAATCATGAATCGAATCATGAATCATGAATCAAGAATCATAAATCGAATCATGAATCATGAATCGAATCATGAATCATGAATCATGAATTGAATCATAAATCATAAATCATGAATCGAATCTTGAATTATGAATCATGAATTGAATCATAAATCATGAATCATGAATCATGAATCATGAATTGATTCATAAATCATGAATCATGAATCATGAATCATAAATCGAATCATGAATCATGAATCATGAATCGAATCATGAATCATAAATCATGAATCATGAATTGAATCATGAATCATGAATCAAATCATAAATCATGAATCAAGAATCATGAATCGAATCATGAATCATGAATCGAATCATGAATCAAATCATGAATTGAATCATGAATCATGAATCATGAATCATAAATCGAATCATGAATCATGAATCATGAATCATGAATTGAATCATGAATCATGAATCATGAATTGAATCATGAATCATGAATCATGAATCATGAATCATGAATCATAAATCGAATCATAAATCATGAATCATGAATCGAATCATGAATCATGAATCATGAATCGAATCATGAATCATGAATCATGAATTGAATCATAAATCATGAATCATGAATCATGAATCATGAATCATAAATCGAATCATGAATCATGAATCATGAATCATGAATCGAATCATAAATCATGAATTGAATAATGAATCATGAATCATGAATTGAATCATAAATCATGAATCATGAATCATGAATTGAATCATGAATCATGAATCGAATCATGAATCATGAATCATGAATCATGAATCATGAATCATGAATTGAATCATGAATCATGAATCATAAATTGAATCATGAATCATGAATTGAATCATGAATCATGAATCGAATCATGAATCATGAATCATGAATTGAATCATGAATCATGAATCATGAATCATGAATCATAAATCGAATCATAAATCATGAATCATGAATCGAATCATGAATCATGAATCATGAATTGAATCATGAATCATGAATCATGAATCATGAATCATGAATCATGAATCATGAATCATGAATCATGAATCATAAATCGAATAATGAATCATGAATCATGAATCGAATCATAAATCATGAATCGAATAATGAATCATGAATCATGAATTGAATCATAAATCATGAATCATGAATCATGAATCATGAATCATAAATCGAATCATGAATCATGAATCATGAATCATGAATCATGAATTGAATTATGAATCATGAATCATGAATTATGAATTAAATCATGAATCATGAATCATGAATTGAATCATGAATTGAAGCATGAATCATGAATCATGAATTATTAATTAAATCATGAATCATGAATCATGAATTGAATCATGAATCATGAATCATGAATCATGAATCATGAATTGAATCATGAATCATGAATTGAATCATGAATCATGAATCATGAATCATGAATCATGAATCATAAATCGAATCATGAATCATGAATTGAATCATGAATCATGAATCATGAATTGAATCATGAATCATGAATCGAATCATGAATCATGAATTGAATCATGAATCATGAATCATGAATCATGAATTGAATCATGAATCATGAATCGAATCATGAATCATGAATTGAATCATGAATCGAATCATGAATCATGAATTGTATCATGAATCATGAATTGAATCATGAATCTTGAATCATGAATTGAATCATGAATTGAATCATGAATCATGAATTGAATCATGAATCATGAATTGAATCATGAATCATGAATCATGAATCATGAATTGAATCATGAATCATGAATCATGAATCATGAATTGAATCATGAATCATGAATCATGAATCGAATCATGAATCATGAATCAAGAATCATGAATTGAATCATGAATCATGAATCGAATCATGAATCAAGAATCATGAATTGAATCATGAATCATGAATCATGAATTGAATAATGAATCATGAAACATGAATCGAATCATGAATCATGAGTAAAAAATCATGAATCGAATGATGAATCATGAATTGAATCATGAATCATGAATCATGAATTATGAATTGAATCATGAATCATGAATCATGTATTGAATCATGAATCATGAATCATGAATCATGAATCATGAATTGAATCATAAATCATGAATCATGAATCGAATCATGAATCAAGAATCATAAATCGAATCATGAATCATGAATCGAATCATGAATCATGAATCATGAATTGAATCATAAATCATAAATCATGAATCGAATCATGAATTATGAATCATGAATCATGAATCATGAATTGAATCATGAATCATAAATCATGAATTGAATCATGAATCATGAATCATGAATCATGAATTGAATCATGAATCATGAATTGAATCATGAATCATGAATCATGAATCATGAATTGAATCATGAATCATGAATTATGAATCATGAATTGAATCATGAATCATGAATCATGAATTGAATCATGAATCGAATCATGAATCATGAATTGAATCATGAATCATGAATCATAAATTGAATCATGAATAATGAATTGAATCATGAATCATGAATTGAATCATGAGTCATGAATCTTAAATTGAATCATGAATTAAATTATGAATCATGAATCAAGAATTGAATCATGAATCATGAATCATGAATCATAAATTGAATCATGAATCATGAATAATGAATTGAATCATGAATTAAATCATGAATCATGAATCATGAATTGAATCATGAATCATGAATCATAATTTGAATCATGAACCATGAATCGAATCATGAATCATGAATTGAATCATGAATCGAATCATGAATCATGAATCATGAATTGTATCATGAATCATGAATCGAATCATGAATCTTGAATCATGATTTGAATCATGAATCATGAATCATGAATCATGAATTGAATAATGAATCATGAATCATGAATCGAATCATTGAATCATGAGTCAAGAATCATGAATCGAATCATGAATCATGAATCAAGAATCATGAATCATGAATCATGAATCATGAATCATAAATCATGAATTGAACCATGAATCATGAATCATGAATTGAATCATGAATCATGAATCATGAATCTTGAATCATGAATTATGAATTGAATCATGAATCATGAATTGAATCATGAATCATGAATCATGAATTGAATCATGAATCGAATCATAAATCATGAGTCAAGAAGCATGAATCAAATCATGAATCATTAATTGAATTATGAATCATGAAGCACGAATCGAATCATGAATCATGAATTGAATCATGAATCATGAATCGAATCATAAATCATGAGTCAAGAAGCATGAATCAAATCATGAATCATGAATTGAATCATGAATCATGAATCATGAATTGAATCATGAATCATGAATCATGAATCTGAATCATGAATTATGAATTGAATCATGAATCATGAATTGAATCATGAATCATGAATCATGAATTGAATCATGAATCATGAATCGAATCATAAATCATGAGTCAAGAAGCATGAATCAAATCATGAATCATGAAGCACGAATCGAATCATGAATCATGAATTGAATCATGAATCATGAATCGAATCATAAATCATGAGTCTCAAGAAGCATGAATCAAATCATGAATCATGAATTGAATCATGAATCATGAATCATGAATTGAATCATGAATCATGAATCATGAATCGAATCATAAATCATGAATCAAGAATCATGAATCGAATCATGAATCATGAATCGAATCATGAATCAAATCATGAATTGAATCATGAATCATGAATCATGAATCATAAATCGAATCATGAATCATGAATCATGAATCATGAATTATGAATTGAATCATGAATCATGAATCATGAATCATGAATCATGAATCATAAATCGAATCATTAAATTGAATCATGAATCATGATCGAATCATGAATCATGAATCTTGAATTGAATCATGAATCATGAATCATGAATTATGACTTGAATCATGAATCATGAATCATGAATTGAATCATGAATCATGAATCATGAATCATGCATCATGAATCATAAATCGAATCATGAATCATGAATCGTATCATGAATCATGAATCATGAATTGAATCATGAATCATGAATCATGAATTGAATCATGAATCATGAATCGAATCATGAATCATGAATCATGAATTGAATCATGAATCATGAATCATGAATCATGAATCATAAAATCGAATCATGAATCATGAGTTGAATCTAGATTCGAATCATTAATTGAATTATGAATCATGAATGAATCATGAATCGTGACTCTTGAATAATGAATCATGAATTGAATCATGAATCATGAATTGAATCATGAATCATGAATCATGAATCATGAATTATGAGATCATGAATTGAATCATGAATCATGAATCGAATCATGATTATGAATTGAATCATGAATCATGAATCATGAATCATGAATCATGAATTGAATCATGAATCATGACTGAATCAGAATCGAATCATGAATCATGAATCAAGAATCATGAATCGAATCATGAATCATGAATCGAATAATGAATCATGAAGCATGAATTGAATCATAAATTATGAATCATGAGTCATGAATCATGAATCATAAATCGAATCATGAATCATGAATCATGAATTGAATCATGAATCATGAATTATGAATTAAATCATGAATCATAAATCATGAATGAATCATGAATCATGAATCATGAATCATGAATCATGAATCATAAAACGAATCCTGAATCATGAATCGAAGCATGAATCATGAATTGAATCATGAATCGTGAATCATGAATTGAATCATGAATCATGAATCAAATCATGAATCATGAATCATGAATTGAATCATGAATCTTGAATCATGAATCATGAATTGAATCATGAATCATGCAATCGAATCATGAATCATGAATTGAATCATGAATCGAATCATGAATCATGATTCATGAATTGTATCATGGAATCATGAATTGAATCATGAATCTTGAATCATGAATTGAATCATGAATCGAATCATGAATCATGAATTGAATCATGAATCATGAATCATGAATCATGAATTGAATCATGAATCATGAATCATGAATCATGAATTGAATCATGAATCATGAATCGAATCATGAATCATGAATCAAGAATCATGAATTGAATCATGAATCATGAATCGAATCATGAATCTTGATTCATGAATTGAATCATGAATCATGAATCATGAATTGAATTAATGAGTCATGAAACATGAATCGAATCATGAATCATGAATCATGAATCATGGAATTGAATCATAAATCATGAATCATGAATCAAATCATGAATCATGAATCAAGAATCATAAATCGAATCATGAATCATGAATCGAATCATAAATCATGAATCATGAATTGAATCATAAATCATAAATCATGAATCGAATCATGAATCATGGAATCATGAATCATGAATCATGAATTGAATCATGAATCTAAATCATGAATTGAATCATGATCAATCATGAATCATGAATCATGAATTGAATCATGAATCATGAATCATGAATTGAATCATGAATTCATGAATTATGAATCATGAATTGAATCATGAAATATGAATCATGAATTGAATCATGAATCGAATCATGAATCATGAATTGAATCATGAATCATGAATCATAAATTGAATCATGAATCATGAATTGAATCATGAATCATGAATCATGAATTGAATCATGAGTCATGAATCTTGAATTGAATCATGAATTAAATTATAAATCATGAATCAAGAATTGAATCATGAATCATGAATCATGAATCATAAATTGAATCATGAATCATTGAATCATGAATTGAATCATGAATTAAATCATGAATCATGAATCATGAATTGAATCATGAATCATGAATCATGATTGAATCATGAACCATGAATCGAATCATGAATCTTGAATTGAATCATGAATCGAATCATGAATCATGAATCATTAATTGTATCATGAATCATGAATCGAATCATGAATCTTGAATCATGAATTGAATAATGAATCATGAATCATGAATCGAATCATGAATCATGAGTCAAGAATCATAAAACGAATCCTGAATCATGAATCGAAGCATGAATCATGAATTGAATCATGAATCATGAATCATGAATCAAATCATGAATCATGAATCATGGATTGAATCATGAATCATGAATCATGAATCATGAATCATGAATTGAATCATGAATCATGAATCGAATCATGAATCATGAATTGAATCATGAATCGAATCATGAATCATGAATTGTATCATGAATCATGAATTGAATCATGAATCTTGAATCATGAATTGAATCATGAATCGAATCATGAATCATGAATTGAATCATGAATCATAAATCATGAATCATGAATTGAATCATGAATAATGAATCATGAATCATGAATTGAATCATGAATCATGAATCGAATCATGAATCATGAATCAAGAATCATGAATTGAATCATGAATCATGAATCGAATCATGAATCTTGAATCATGAATTGAATCATGAATCATGAATTGAATAATGAATCATGAAACATGAATCGAATCATGAATCATGAATCATGAATCATGAATTGAATCATAAATCATGAATCATGAATCGAATCATGAATCATGAATCAAGAATCATAAATCGAATCATGAATCATGAATCGAATCATGAATCATGAATCATGAATTGAATCATAAATCATAAATCATGAATCGAATCATGAATCATGAATCATGAATCATTAATCATGAATTGAATCATGAATCATAAATCATGAATTGAATCATGAATCATGAATCATGAATCATGAATCATGAATTGAATCATGAATCATGAATCATGAATTGAATCATGAATCATGAATTATGAATCATGAATTGAATCATGAAATATGAATCATGAATTGAATCATGAATCGAATCATGAATCATGAATTGAATCATGAATCATGAATCATAAATTGAATCATGAATCATGAATTGAATCATGAATCATGAATCATGAATTGAATCATGAGTCATGAATCTTGAATTGAATCATGAATTAAACTTATAAATCATGAATCAAGAATTGAATCATGAATCATGAATCATAAATTGAATCATGAAACATGAATCATGAATTGAATCATGAATTAAATCATGAATCATGAATCATGAATTGAATCATGAATCATGAATCATGAATTGAATCATGAACCATGAATCGAATCATGACTCATTGAATTGAATCATGAATCGAATCATGAATCATGAATCATTAATTGTATCATGAAACATGAATCGAATCATGAATCTTGAATCATGAATTGAATAATGAATCATGAATCATGAATCGAATCATGAATCATGAGTCAAGAATCATAAAACGAATCCTGAATCATGAATCGAAGCATGAATCATGAATTGAATCATGAATCATGAATCATGAATCAAATCATGAATCATGAATCATGAATTGAATCATGAATCATGAATCATGAATCATGAATCATGAATTGAATCATGAATCATGAATCGAATCATGAATCATGAATTGAATCATGAATCGAATCATGAATCATGAATCATGAATTGTATCATGAATCATGAATTGAATCATGAATCTTGAATCATGAATTGAATCATGAATCGAATCATGAATCATGAATTGAATCATGAATCATAAATCATGAATCATGAATTGAATCATGAATCATGAATCATGAATCATGAATCATGAATTGAATCATGAATCATGAATCGAATCATGAATCATGAATCAAGAATCATGAATTGAATCATGAATCATGAATCGAATCATGAATCTTGAATCATGAATTGAATCATGAATCATGAATCATGAATCATGAATCATGAATCATGAAATCAAATCATGAATCATGAATCATGAATTGAATCATGAATCATGAATCATGAATCATGAATCATGAATTGAATCATGAATCATGAATCGAATCATGAATCATGAATTGAATCATGAATTGAATCATGAATCATGAATCATGAATTGTATCATGAATCATGAATTGAATCATGAATCTTGAATCATGAATTGAATCATGAATCGAATCATGAATCATGAATTGAATCATGAATCATAAATCATGAATTGAATCATGAATCGAATCATGAATCATGAATTGAATCATGAATCATAAATCATGAATCATGAATTGAATCATGAATCATGAATCATGAATCATGAATCATGAATTGAATCATGAATCATGAATCATGAATTGAATCATGAATCATGAATCGAATCATGAATCATGAATTGAATCATGAATCGAATCATGAATCATGAATCATGAATTGTATCATGAATCATGAATTGAATCATGAATCTTGAATCATGAATTGAATCATGAATCGAATCATGAATCATGAATTGAATCATGAATCATAAATCATGAATCAATCATGAATTGAATCATGAATAATGAATCATGAATCATGAATTGAATCATGAATCATGAATCGAATCATGAATCATGAATCAAGAATCATGAATTGAATCATGAATCATGAATCGAATCATGAATCTTGAATCATGAATTGAATCATGAATCATGAATTGAATAATGAATCATGAAACATGAATCGAATCATGAATCATGAATCATGAATTGAATCATAAATCATGAATCATGAATCAAATCATGAATCATGAATCAAGAATCATAAATCGAATCATGAATCATGAATCGAATCATGAATCATGAATCATGAATTGAATCATAAATCATAAATCATGAATCGAATCATGAATCATGAATCATGAATCATTAATCATGAATTGAATCATGAATCATAAATCATGAATTGAATCATGAATCATGAATCATGAATCATGAATCATGAATTGAATCATGAATCATGAATCATGAATTGAATCATGAATCATGAATTATGAATCATGAATTGAATCATGAAATATGAATCATGAATTGAATCATGAATCGAATCATGAATCATGAATTGAATCATGAATCATGAATCATAAATTGAATCATGAATCATGAATTGAATCATGAATCATGAATTGAATCATGAGTCATGAATCTTGAATTGAATCATGAATTAAATTATAAATCATGAATCAAGAATTGAATCATGAATCATGAATCATAAATTGAATCATGAAACATGAATCATGAATTGAATCATGAATTAAATCATGAATCATGAATCATGAATTGAATCATGAATCATGAATCATGAATTGAATCATGAACCATGAATCGAATCATGACTCATGAATTGAATCATGAATCGAATCATGAATCATGAATCATTAATTGTATCATGAAACATGAATCGAATCATGAATCTTGAATCATGAATTGAATAATGAATCATGAATCATGAATCGAATCATGAATCATGAGTCAAGAATCATAAAACGAATCCTGAATCATGAATCGAAGCATGAATCATGATTGAATCATGAATCATGAATCATGAATCAAATCATGAATCATGAATCATGAATTGAATCATGAATCATGAATCATGAATCATGAATCATGAATTGAATCATGAATCATGAATCGAATCATGAATCATGAATTGAATCATGAATCGAATCATGAATCATGAATCATGAATCATGAATTGAATCATGAATCTTGAATCATGAATTGAATCATGAATCGAATCATGAATCATGAATTGAATCATGAATCATAAATCATGAATCATGAATTGAATCATGAATCATGAATCGAATCATGAATCATGAATCAAGAATCATGAATTGAATCATGAATCATGAATCGAATCATGAATCTTGAATCATGAATTGAATCATGAATCATGAATTGAATAATGAATCATGAAACATGAATCGAATCATGAATCATGAATCATGAATTGAATCATAAATCATGAATCATGAATCGAATCATGAATCATGAATCAAGAATCATAAATCGAATCATGAATCATGAATCGAATCATGAATCATGAATCATGAATTGAATCATAAATCATAAATCATGAATCGAATCATGTATCATGAATCATGAATCATTAATCATGAATTGAATCATGAATCATAAATCATGAATTGAATCATGAATCATGAATCATGAATCATGAATCATGAATTGAATCATGAATCATGAATCATGGAATTGAATCATGAATCATGAATTATGAATCATGAATTGAATCATGAAATATGAATCATGAATCGAATCATGAATCGAATCATGAATCATGAATTGAATCATGAATCATAAATTGAATCATGAATCATGAATTGAATCATGAATCATGAATCATGAATTGAATCATGAATCATGAATCATGAATCATGAATCATGAATTGAATCATGAATCATGAATCATGAATCATGAATCATGAATCATGAATTATGAATCTTAAATCGAATCATGAATCATGAATCATGAATCAAATCATAAATCATGAATCGAATAATGAATCATGAAGCATGAATTGAATCATAAATCATGAATCATGAGTCAATGAATCATGAATCATAAATCGAATCATGAATCATGAATCTTGAATTGAATCATGAATCATGAATTATGAATTAAATCATGAATCATAAATCATGAACTGAATCATGAATCATGAATCATGAATCATGAATCATGAATTGAATCATGAATCATGAATCATGAATTGAATCATGAATCATGAATCATGAATCATGAATCATGAATCATAAAACGAATCCTGAATCATGAATCGAAGCATGAATCATGAATTGAATCATGAATCGTGAATCATGAATTGAATCATGAATCATGAATCAAATCATGAATCATGAATCATGAATTGAATCATGAATCATGAATCATGAATCATGAATTGAATCATGAATCATGAATCGAATCATGAATCATGAATTGAATCATGAATCGAATCATGAATCATGAATCATGAATTGTATCATGAATCATGAATTGAATCATGAATCTTGAATCATGAATTGAATCATGAATCGAATCATGAATCATGAATTGAATCATGAATCATGAATCATGAATCATGAATTGAATCATGAATCATGAATCATGAATCATGAATTGAATCATGAATCATGAATCGAATCATGAATCATGAATCAAGAATCATTGAATTGAATCATGAATCATGAATCGAATCATGAATCTTGAATCATGAATTGAATCATGAATCATGAATCATGAATTGAATAATGAGTCATGAAACATGAATCGAATCATGAATCATGAATCATGAATCATGAATTGAATCATAAATCATGAATCATGAATCAAATCATGAATCATGAATCAAGAATCATAAATCGAATCATGAATCATGAATCGAATCATAAATCATGAATCATGAATTGAATCATAAATCATAAATCATGAATCGAATCATGAATCATGAATCATGAATCATGAATCATGAATTGAATCATGAATCATAAATCATGAATTGAATCATGAATCATGAATCATGAATCATGAATCATGAATTGAATCATGAATCATGAATCATGAATTGAATCATGAATCATGAATTATGAATCATGAATTTGAATCATGAAATATTGAATCATGAATTGAATCATGAATCGAATCATGAATCATGAATTGAATCATGAATCATGAATCATAAATTGAATCATGAATCATGAATTGAATCATGAATCATGAATCATGAATTGAATCATGAGTCATGAATCTTGAATTGAATCATGAATTAAATTATAAATCATGAATCAAGAATTGAATCATGAATCATGAATCATGAATCATAAATTGAATCATGAATCATGAATTGAATCATGAATTAAATCATGAATCATGAATCATGAATTGAATCATGAATCATGAATCATGAATTGAATCATGAACCATGAATCGAATCATGAATCATGAATTGAATCATGAATCGAATTCATGAATCATGAATCATTAATTGTATCATGAATCATGAATCGAATCATGAATCTTGAATCATGAATTGAATAATGAATCATGAATCATGAATCGAATCATGAATCATGAGTCAAGAATCATAAAACGAATCCTGAATCATGAATCGAAGCATGAATCATGAATTGAAATCATGAATCATGAATCATGAATCAAATCATGAATCATGAATCATGAATTGAATCATGAATCATGAATCATGAATCATGAATCATGAATTGAATCATGAATCATGAATCGAATCATGAATCATGAATTGAATCATGAATCGAATCATGAATCATGAATCATGAATTGTATCATGATCATGAATTGAATCATGAATCTTGAATCATGAATTGAATCATGAATCGAATCATGAATCATGAATTGAATCATGAATCATAAATCATGAATCATGAATTGAATCATGAATAATGAATCATGAATCATGAATTGAATCATGAATCATGAATCGAATCATGAATCATGAATCAAGAATCATGAATTGAATCATGAATCATGAATCGAATCATGAATCTTGAATCATGAATTGAATCATGAATCATGAATTGAATAATGAATCATGAAACATGAATCGAATCATGAATCATGAATCATGAATCATGAATTGAATCATAAATCATGAATCATGAATCGAATCATGAATCATGAATCAAGAATCATAAATCGAATCATGAATCATGAATCGAATCATGAATCATGAATCATGAATTGAATCATTAAATCATAAATCATGAATCGAATCATGAATCATGAATCATGAATCATTAATCATGAATTGAATCATGAATCATAAATCATGAATTTGAATCATGAATCATGAATCATGAATCATGAATCATGGAATTGAATCATGAATCATGAATCATGAATTGAATCATGAATCATGAATTATGAATCATGAATTGAATCATGAAATATGAATCATGAATTGAATCATGAATCGAATCATGAATCATGAATTGAATCATGAATCATGAATCATAAATTGAATCATGAATCATGAATTGAATCATGAATCATGAATCATGAATTGAATCATGAGTCATGAATCTTGAATTGAATCATGAATTAAACTTATAAATCATGAATCAAGAATTGAATCATGAATCATGAATCATAAATTGAATCATGAATCATGAATCATGATATTGAAATCATGAATTAAATCATGAATCATGAATCATGAATTGAATCATGAATCATGAATCATGAATTGAATCATGAACCATGAATCGAATCATGACTCATGAATTGAATCATGAATCGAATCATGAATCATGAATCATTAATTGTATCATGAAACATGA
>NW_027448132.1:0-73756 GCF_038048845.1 Mixophyes fleayi | reverse complement strand
TTGATTCATGAATCGAATCATGATTCATGAATCATGAATCATGAATCGAATCATGATTCATAAATCATGAATCATGAATCGAATCATGATTCATAAATCATGAAATATGAATCGAATCATGATTCATGAATCGAATCATGATTTATAAATCATGAATCATGAATCGAATCATGATTCATGAATCGAATCACGATTCATAAATCATGAATCATGAATCGAATCATGATTCATGAATCGTATCATGATTCATGAATCGAATCATGATTCATGAATCGAATCATGAATCGAATCATGATTCATGAATCATGAATCATGAATCGAATCATGATTCATAAATCATGATTCATGAATCGAATCATGATTCATAAATCGAATCATGATTCATAAATCATGAATCATGAATCGAATCATGATTCATGAATCGAATCATGATTCATGAATCACAAATCATGAATCAAATCATGATTCATGAATCATGATTCATGAATCGAATCATGAATCATGAATCGAATCATCATTCATGAATCATGAATCATGAATCGAATCATCATTCATGAATCATGAATCATGAATCGAATCATGATTCATGAATCATGAATCATGAATCGAATCATCATTCATGAATCGAATCATGATTCATGAATCATTAATCATGAATCGAATCATGAATCATGATTCATGAATCATTAATCATGAATCGAATCATGATTCATGAATCATGAATCATGAATCGAATCATAAATCATGAATTGAATCATAAATCATGAATCATTAAATGAATCATGAATCATGATTCATGAATCATTAATCATGAATCGAATCATGATTCATGAATCATGAATCATGAATCGAATCATAAATCATGATTTGAATCATGAATCATGAATCATGAAATGAATCATAAATTGAATCATGTATCATGAATCATGAATTGAATCATGAATCATGAATTGAATCATGAATTGAATCATGAATCACGAATCATGAATTGAATCATGAATCATGAATTGAATCATGAATCATAAATCATGTAATGAATCATGAATCATGAATCAAATCATGATTCATGAATTGAATCATGAATTGAATCATGAATCATGAATTGAATCATGATTTATGAATCATGAATCATGAATCAAATCATGATTCATGAATTGAATCATGAATTGAATCATGAATCATGAATTGAATCATGATTTATGAATCATGAATCAAGAATTGAATCATGATTCATGAATCATGAATCATGAATCGAATCATGATTCATGAATCATGAATCGAATCATGATTCATAAATCATGAATCATGAATCGAATCATTAATTCATAAATCATGATTCATGAATCGAATCATGATTCATGAATCATGAATCATGAATCGAATCATGATTTATAAATCATGAATCGAATCATGATTCATGAATCATGAATCATGAATCGAATCATGATTCATAAATCATGAATCATGAATTGAATCATGATTCATGAATCATGAATCGAATCATGATTCATAAATCATGAATCATGAATTGAATCATGATTCATGAATCATGAATCATGAATCGAATCATGATTCATAAATCATGAATCATGAATCGAATCATGATTCATAAATCATGAATCATGAATCGAATCATGATTCATGAATCATGAATCATGAATCGAATCATAATTCATAAATCATGAATCATGAATCGAATCATGATTCATGAATCATGAATCATGAATCGAATCATGATTCATATATCATGAATCATGAATCGAATCATGATTCATGAATCAAATCATGATTCATAAATCATGAATCATGAATCGAATCATGATTCATGAATCGAATCATGATTCATGAATCATGATTCATGAATCGAATCATGATTCATGAATCATGAATCATGAATCGAATTATGATTCATGAATCGAATCATGATTCATGAATCGAATCATGATTCATGAATCGAATCATGATTCATGAATCGAATCATATATCATGAATCATGAATCGAATCATGATTCATGAATCAAATCATGATTCATAAATCATGAATCATGAATCGAATCATGATTCATGAATCGAATCATGATTCATGAATCATGATTCATGAATCGAATCATGATTCATGAATCATGAATCATGAATCGAATTATGATTCATGAATCGAATCATTATTCATGAATCGAATCATGATTCATGAATCGAATCATGATTCATGAATCATGAATCATGAATCGAATCATGATTCATGAATCGAATCATGATTCATGAATCGAATCATGAATCGAATCATGATTCATAAATCATAAATCATGAATCGAATCATGATTCATGAATCATGAATCATGAATCGAATCATGATTCATGAATCATGAATCATGAATTGAATCATGATTCATGAATCACGAATCATGAATCGAATCATGATTCATGAATCACGAATCATGAATCGAATCATGATTCATGAATGGAATCATGATTCATGAATCATGAATCATGAATCGAATCATGATTCATGAATCGAATCATGATTCATGAATCGAATCATGAATCGAATCATGATTCATAAATCATGAATCATGAATCGAATCATGATTCATGAATCATGAGTCATGAATCGAATCATTATTCATAAATCATGAATCATGAATCGAATCATGATTCATGAATCGAATCATGATTCATGAATCGAATCATGATTCATGAATCATGAATCATGAATCGAATCATGATTCATGAATCGAATCATGATTCATGAATCGAATCATGAATCGAACCTTGATTCATAAATCATAATTCATGAATCGAATCATGATTCATGAATCATGAATCATGAATTGAATCATGATTCATGAATCATGAATCATGAATCGAATCATGATTCATGAATCACGAATCATGAATCGAATCATGATTCATGAATCGAATCATGATTCATGAATCATGAATCATGAATCGAATCATGATTCCTAAATCATGAATCATGAATCGAATCATGATTCATAAATCGAATCATGATTCATAAATCATGAATCATGAATCGAATCATGATTCATGAATCGAATCATGATTCATAAATCATGAATCATGAATCGAATCATGATTCATGAATCGAATCATGATTCATGAATCGAATCATGATTCATGAATCGAATCATGAATCGAATCATGATTCATAAATCATGAATCATGAATCGAATCATGATTCATGACTCATGAATCATGAATCGAATCATGATTCATGAATCACGAATCATGAATGGAATCATGATTCATGAATGGAATCATGATTCATGAATCATGAATCATGAATCGAATCATGATTCATGAATCGAATCATGATTCATGAATCGAATCATGAATCGAATCATGATTCATAAATCATGAATCATGAATCGAATCATGATTCATGAATCATGAATCATGAATCGAATCATGATTCATGAATCATGAATCATGAATCGAATCATGATTCATAAATCATGAATCATGAATCGAATCATGATTCATGAATCATGAATCATGAATCGAATCATGATTCATAAATCATGAATCATGAATCGAATCATGATTCATGAATCATGAATCATGAATCGAATCATGAATCATGAATCGAATCATGATTCATGAATCATGATTCATAAATCATGAATCATGAATCGAATCATGATTCATAAATCATGAATCATGAATCGAATCATGATTCATGAATCGAATCATGATTCATAAATCATGATTCATGAATCGGATCAGGATTCATGAATCGAATCATGAATCGAATCATGATTCATAAATCATGAATCATGAATCGAATCATGATTCATGAATCATGAATCATGAATCGAATCATGATTCATGAATCACGAATCATGAATAGAATCATGATTCATGAATCACGAATCATGAATCGAATCATGATTCATGAATGGAATCATGATTCATGAATCATGAATCATGAATCGAATCATGATTCATGAATCGAATCATGAATCGAATCATGATTCATAAATCATGAATCATGAATCGAATCATGATTCATGAATCATGAATCATGAATCGAATCATGATTCATAAATCATGAATCATGAATCGAATCATGATTCATGAATCATGAATCATGAATCGAATCATGATTCATAAATCATGAATCATGAATCGAATCATGATTCATGAATCATGAATCATGAATCGAATCATGAATCATGAATCGAATCATGATTCATGAATCATGATTCATAAATCATGAATCATGAATCGAATCATGATTCATAAATAATGAATCATGAATCGAATCATGATTCATGAATCGAATCATGATTCATAAATCATGAATCATGAATCGAATCATGATTCATGAATCAAATCATGATTCATGAATCGAATCATGATTCATGAATCGAATCATGAATCGAATCATGATTCATAAATCATGAATCATGAATCGAATCATGATTCATGAATCATGAATCATGAATCGAATCATGATTCATAAATCATGAATCATGAATCGAATCATGATTCATGAATCATGAATCATGAATCGAATCATGATTCATGAATCATGAATCATGAATCGAATCATGATTCATGAATCATGAATCATGAATCGAATCATGAATCGAATCATGATTCATGAATCATGATTCATAAATCATGAATCATGAATCGAATCATGATTCATAAATCATGAATCATGAATCGAATCATGATTCATGAATCGAATCATGATTCATAAATCATGAATCATGAATCGAATCATGATTCATGAATCAAATCATGATTCATGAATCGAATCATGATTCGTGAATCGAATCAGGATTCATGAATCGAATCATGAATCGAATCATGATTCATAAATCATGAATCATGAATCGAATCATGATTCATGAATCATGAATCATGAATCGAATCATGATTCATGAATCACGAATCATGAATAGAATCATGATTCATGAATCACGAATCATGAATCGAATCATGATTCATGAATGGAATCATGATTCATGAATCATGAATCATGAATCGAATCATGATTCATGAATCGAATCATGAATCGAATCATGATTCATAAATCATGAATCATGAATCGAATCATGATTTATGAATCATGAGTCATGAATCGAATCATTATTCATAAATCATGAATCATGAATCGAATCATGATTTATGAATCATGAGTCATGAATCGAATCATTATTCATAAATCATGAATCATGAATCGAATCATGATTCATGAATCGAATCATGATTCATGAATCGAATCATGATTCATGAATCATGAATCATGAATCGAATCATGATTCATGAATCGAATCATGATTCATGAATCGAATCATGAATCGAATCATGATTCATGAATCATGAATCATGAATCGAATCATGATTCATGAATCATGAATCATGAATCGAATCATGATTCATAAATCATGAATCATGATTCATAAATCATGAATCATGAATCGAATCATGATTCATGAATCATGAATCATGAATCGAATCATGATTCATGAATCATGAATCATGAATCGAATCATGATTCATGAATCATGAATCATGAATCGAATCATGATTCATGAATCGAATCATGATTCATGAATCATGAATCATGAATCGAATCATGATTCATGAATCGAATCATGATTCATGAATCATGAATCATGAATCGAATCATGATTCATGAATCGAATCCTGATTCATGAATCGAATCATGAATCGAATCATGATTCATAAATCATGAATCACGAATCGAATCATGATTCATGAATCATGAATCATGAATCGAATCATGATTCATGAATCATGAATCGAATCATGATTCATGAATCATGAATCATGAATCGAATCATGATTCATGAATCATGAATCATGAATCGAATCATGATTCATGAATCATGAATCATGAATCGAATCATGATTCATGAATCATGAATCATGAATCGAATCATGATTCATGAATCATGATTCATGAATCATGAATCATGAATCGAATCATGATTCATAAATCATGAATCATGAATCGAATCATGATTCATAAATCGAATCATGATTCATAAATCATGAATCATGAATCGAATCATGATTCATGAATCGAATCATGATTCATAAATCATGAATCATGAATCGAATCATGATTCATGAATCGAATCATGATTCATGAATCGAATCATGATTCATGAATCGAATCATGATTCATGAATCGAATCATGAATCGAATCATGATATATAAATCATGAATCATGAATCGAATCATGATTCATGACTCATGAATCATGAATCGAATCATGATTCATGAATCACGAATCATGAATGGAATCATGATTCATGAATGGAATCATGATTCATGAATGGAATCATGATTCATGAATCGAATCATGATTCATGAATCATGAATCATGAATCGAATCATGATTCATAAATCATGAATCATGAATCGAATCATGATTCATGAATCATGAATCATGAATCGAATCATGATTCATAAATCATGAATCATGAATCATGAATCATGAATTGAATCATGAATTAAATCATGAATCAAGAATCATGAGTCATGAATTGAATCAAGAATCATGAGTCATGAATTGAATCATGAATCATGAATCATGAATTGAATCATGAATCATGAATCATGAATTGAATCATGAATTCAATCATGAATCATTAATTGAATCATGAATTGAATCATGAATCATGAATCGAATCATGATTCATGAATCGAATCATGATTCATGAATCATGAATCATGAATAGAATCATGATTCATGAATCGAATCATGATTCATGAATCATGATTCATGAATCGAATCATGATTCATAAATCATGAATCATGAATCGAATCATGATTCATAAATCATGAATCATGAATCGAATCATGATTCATGAATCATGAATCATGAATCGAATCATGATTCATGAATCATGAATCATGAATCGAATCATGATTCATAAATCATGAAGCATGAATCGAATCATGATTCATGAATCATGAATCGAATCATGATTCATAAATCATGAATCATGAATCGAATCATGATTCATGAATCATGAATCATGAATCGAATCATGAATCATGAATCGAATCATGAATCATGAATCGAATCATGAATCGAATCATGATTCATGAATCGAATCATGATTCATAAATCATGAATCATGAATCGAATCATGATTCATGAATCGAATCATGATTCATGAATCGAATAATGATTCATGAATCGAATCAGGATTCATGAATCGAATCATGAATCGAATCAGGATTCATGAATCGAATCATGAATCGAATCATGATTCATAAATCATGAATCATGAATCGAATCATGATTCATGAATCACGAATCAAATCATGATTCATGAATCACGAATCATGAATGGAATCATGATTCATGAATCACGAATCATGAATCGAATCATGATTCATGAATGGAATCATGATTCATGAATCATGAATCATGAATCGAATCATGATTCATGAATCGAATCATGATTCATGAATCGAATCATGAATCGAATCATGATTCATAAATCATGAATCATGAATCGAATCATGATTCATGAATCATGAGTCATGAATCGAATCATTATTCATAAATCATGAATCATGAATCGAATCATGATTCATAAATCATGAAGCATGAATCGAATCATGATTCATGAATCATGAATCATGAATCGAATCATGATTCATAAATCATGAATCATGAATCGAATCATGATTCATGAATCATGAATCATGAATCGAATCATGAATCATGAATCGAATCATGATTCATGAATCATGATTCATGAATCATGAATCATGAATCGAATCATGATTCATAAATCATGAATCATGAATCGAATCATGATTCATGAATCGAATCATGATTCATAAATCATGAATCATGAATCGAATCATGATTCATGAATCGAATCATGATTCATAAATCATGAATCATGAATCGAATCATGATTCATGAATCGAATCATGATTCATGAATCGAATCATGATTCATGAATCGAATCAGGATTCATGAATCGAATCATGAATCGAATCAGGATTCATGAATCGAATCATGAATCGAATCATGATTCATAAATCATGAATCATGAATCGAATCATGATTCATGAATCATGAATCATGAATCGAATCATGATTCATGAATCACGAATCATGAATCGAATCATGATTCATGAATCACGAATCATGAATCGAATCATGATTCATGAATCACGAATCATGAATCGAATCATGATTCATGAATGGAATCATGATTCATGAATCATGAATCATGAATCGAATCATGATTCATGAATGGAATCATGATTCATGAATCATGAATCATGAATCGAATCATGATTCATGAATCGAATCATGATTCATGAATCGAATCATGAATCGAATCATGATTCATAAATCATGAATCATGAATCGAATCATGATTCATGAATCATGAGTCATGAATCGAATCATTATTCATAAATCATGAATCATGAATCGAATCATGATTCATGAATCGAATCATGATTCATGAATCGAATCAGGATTCATGAATCGAATCATGAATCGAATCAGGATTCATGAATCGAATCATGAATCGAATCATGATTCATAAATCATGAATCATGAATCGAATCATGATTCATGAATCATGAATCATGAATCGAATCATGATTCATGAATCACGAATCATGAATCGAATCATGATTCATGAATCACGAATCATGAATCGAATCATGATTCATGAATCACGAATCATGAATGGAATCATGATTCATGAATGGAATCATGATTCATGAATCATGAATCATGAATCGAATCATAATTCATGAATCGAATCATGATTCATAAATCATGAATCATGAATCGAATCATGATTCATAAATCATGAATCATGAATCGAATCATGATTCATGAATCATGAGTCATGAATCGAATCATTATTCATAAATCATGAATCATGAATCGAATCCTGATTCATGAATCGAATCATGAATGGAATCATGATTCATAAATCATGAATCACGAATCGAATCATGATTCATGAATCATGAATCATGAATCGAATCATGATTCATGAATCATGAATCATGAATCGAATCATGATTCATAAATCATGAATCATGAATCGAATCATGATTCATGAATCATGATTCATGAATCATGAATCATGA
This sequence comes from Mixophyes fleayi, assembly GCF_038048845.1. Lineage (NCBI taxonomy): Eukaryota > Metazoa > Chordata > Amphibia > Anura > Limnodynastidae > Mixophyes > Mixophyes fleayi. Next base: position 64,613 of record NW_027448132.1, on the reverse strand, counting down.
ATCGAATCATGATTCATGAATCGAATCATGATTCATGAATCGAATCAGGATTCATGAATCGAATCATGAATCGAATCAGGATTCATGAATCGAATCATGAATCGAATCATGATTCATAAATCAGGAATCATGAATCGAATCATGATTCATGAATCACGAATCATGAATCGAATCATGATTCATGAATCACGAATCATGAATCGAATCATGATTTATGAATCACGAATCATGAATCGAATCATGATTCATGAATCACGAATCATGAATCGAATCATGATTCATGAATGGAATCATGATTCATGAATCATGAATCATGAATCGAATCATGATTCATAAATCATGAATCATGAATCGAATCATGATTCATAAATCATGAATCATGAATCGAATCATGATTCATGAATCATGAGTCATGAATCGAATCATTATTCATAAATCATGAATCATGAATCAAATCCTGATTCATGAATCGAATCATGAATGGAATCATGATTCATAAATCATGAATCACGAATCGAATCATGATTCATGAATCATGAATCGAATCATGATTCATGAATCATGAATCATGAATCGAATCATGATTCATAAATCATGAATCATGAATCGAATCATGATTCATGAATCATGATTCATGAATCATGAATCATGAATCGAATCATGATTCATAAATCATGAATCATGAATCGAATCATGATTCAGAAATCGAATCATGATTTATAAATCATGAATCATGAATCGAATCATGATTCATGAATCGAATCATGATTCATAAATCATGAATCATGAATCGAATCATGATTCATGAATCGAATCATGATTCATGAATCGAATCATGAATCGAATCATGATTCATAAATCATGAATCATGAATCGAATCATGATTCATGAATCATGAATCATGAATCGAATCATGATTCATGAATCACGAATCATGAATCGAATCATGATTCATGAATGGAATCATGATTCATGAATCATGAATCGAATCATGATTCATGAATCGAATCATGATTCATGAATCGAATCATGAATCGAATCATGATTCATGAATCGAATCATGAATCGAATCATGATTCATGAATCGAATCATGAATCGAATGATGATTAATAAATCATGAATCATGAATCGAATCATGATTCATAAATCATGAATCATGAATCGAATCATGATTCATGAATCATGAGTCATGAATCGAATCATTATTCATGAATCATGAGTCATGAATCGAATCATTATTCATAAATCATGAATCATGAATCGGATCATGATTCATGAATCACGAATCATGAATCGAATCATGATTCATGAATCGAATCATGATTCATGAATCATGAATCATGAATCGAATCATGATTCCTAAATCATGAATCATGAATCGAATCATGATTCATGAATCATGAATCATGAATCGAATCATGATTCATGAATCATGAATCATGAATCGAATCATGATTCATGAATCGAATCATGATTCATGAATCATGAATCATGAATCGAATCATGATTCATGAATCGAATCATGATTCATGAATCGAATCATGAATCGAATCATGATTCATAAATCATGAATCATGAATCGAATCATGATTCATAAATCATGAATCATGAATCGAATCATGATTCATAAATCATGAATCATGAATCGAATCATGATTCATGAATCGAATTATGATTTATAAATCATGAATCATGAATCGAATCATGATTCATGAATCGAATCATGATTCATAAATCATGAATCATGAATCGAATCATGATTCATGAATCGTATCATGATTCATGAATCGAATCATGATTCATGAATCGAATCATGAATCGAATCATGATTCATGAATCATGAATCATGAATCGAATCATGATTCATAAATCATGAATCATGAATCGAATCATGATTCATAAATCATGATTCATGAATCGAATCATGATTCATAAATCGAATCATGATTCATAAATCATGAATCATGAATCGAATCATGATTCATGAATCGAATCATGATTCATGAATCACAAATCATGAATCAAATCATGATTCATGAATCATGATTCATGAATCGAATCATGAATCATGAATCGAATCATCATTCATGAATCATGAATCATGAATCGAATCATCATTCATGAATCGAATCATGATTCATGAATCATTAATCATGAATCGAATCATGAATCATGATTCATGAATCATTAATCATGAATCGAATCATGATTCATGAATCATGAATCATGAATCGAATCATAAATCATGAATTGAATCATAAATCATGAATCATTAAATGAATCATGAATTGAATCATGAATCATAAATTAAATCATGAATCTTGAATTAAATCATGAATCATGAATCGAATCATGATTCATGAATCATGAATCATGAATCGAATCATAATTCATAAATCATGAATCATGAATCGAATCATGATTCATGAATCATGAATCATGAATCGAATCATGATTCATATATCATGAATCATGAATCGAATCATGATTCATGAATCAAATCATGATTCATAAATCATGAATCATGAATCGAATCATGATTCATGAATCGAATCATGATTCATGAATCACGAATCATGAATCGAATCATGATTCCTAAATCACGAATCATGAATCGAATCATGATTCCTAAATCACGAATCATGAATCGAATCATGATTCATGAATCGAATCATGAATCGAATCATGATTCATAAATCATGAATCATGAATCGAATCATGATTCATGAATCACGAATCATGAATCGAATCATGATTCATGAATCACGAATCATGAATCGAATCATGATTCATGAATCACGAATCATGAATCGAATCATGATTCATGAATGGAATCATGATTCATGAATCATGAATCATGAATCGAATCATGATTCATGAATGGAATCATGATTCATGAATCATGAATCATGAATCGAATCATGATTCATGAATCGAATCATGATTCATGAATCGAATCATGAATCGAATCATGATTCATAAATCATGAATCATGAATCGAATCATGATTCATGAATCATGAGTCATGAATCGAATCATTATTCATAAATCATGAATCATGAATCGAATCATGATTCATGAATCGAATCATGATTCATGAATCGAATCAGGATTCATGAATCGAATCATGAATCGAATCAGGATTCATGAATCGAATCATGAATCGAATCATGATTCATAAATCATGAATCATGAATCGAATCATGATTCATGAATCATGAATCATGAATCGAATCATGATTCATGAATCACGAATCATGAATCGAATCATGATTCATGAATCACGAATCATGAATCGAATCATGATTCATGAATCACGAATCATGAATGGAATCATGATTCATGAATGGAATCATGATTCATGAATCATGAATCATGAATCGAATCATAATTCATGAATCGAATCATGATTCATAAATCATGAATCATGAATCGAATCATGATTCATAAATCATGAATCATGAATCGAATCATGATTCATGAATCATGAGTCATGAATCGAATCATTATTCATAAATCATGAATCATGAATCGAATCCTGATTCATGAATCGAATCATGAATGGAATCATGATTCATAAATCATGAATCACGAATCGAATCATGATTCATGAATCATGAATCATGAATCGAATCATGATTCATGAATCATGAATCATGAATCGAATCATGATTCATAAATCATGAATCATGAATCGAATCATGATTCATGAATCATGATTCATGAATCATGAATCATGAATCGAATCATGATTCATGAATCGAATCATGATTCATGAATCGAATTAGGATTCATGAATCGAATCATGAATCGAATCAGGATTCATGAATCGAATCATGAATCGAATCATGATTCATAAATCAGGAATCATGAATCGAATCATGATTCATGAATCACGAATCATGAATCGAATCATGATTCATGAATCACGAATCATGAATCGAATCATGATTTATGAATCACAAATCATGAATCGAATCATGATTCATGAATCACGAATCATGAATCGAATCATGATTCATGAATGGAATCATGATTCATGAATCATGAATCATGAATCGAATCATGATTCATAAATCATGAATCATGAATCGAATCATGATTCATAAATCATGAATCATGAATCGAATCATGATTCATGAATCATGAGTCATGAATCGAATCATTATTCATAAATCATGAATCATGAATCAAATCCTGATTCATGAATCGAATCATGAATGGAATCATGATTCATAAATCATGAATCACGAATCGAATCATGATTCATGAATCATGAATCGAATCATGATTCATGAATCATGAATCATGAATCGAATCATGATTCATAAATCATGAATCATGAATCGAATCATGATTCATGAATCATGATTCATGAATCATGAATCATGAATCGAATCATGATTCATAAATCATGAATCATGAATCGAATCATGATTCAGAAATCGAATCATGATTTATAAATCATGAATCATGAATCGAATCATGATTCATGAATCGAATCATGATTCATAAATCATGAATCATGAATCGAATCATGATTCATGAATCGAATCATGATTCATGAATCGAATCATGATTCATGAATCGAATCATGAATCGAATCATGATTCATAAATCATGAATCATGAATCGAATCATGATTCATGAATCATGAATCATGAATCGAATCATGATTCATGAATCACGAATCATGAATCGAATCATGATTCATGAATGGAATCATGATTCATGAATCATGAATCGAATCATGATTCATGAATCGAATCATGATTCATGAATCGAATCATGAATCGAATCATGATTCATGAATCGAATCATGAATCGAATCATGATTCATGAATCGAATCATGAATCGAATCATGATTCATAAATCATGAATCATGAATCGAATCATGATTCATAAATCATGAATCATGAATCGAATCATGATTCATGAATCGAATCATGATTCATGAATCATGAATCATGAATCGAATCATGATTCCTAAATCATGAATCATGAATCGAATCATGATTCATGAATCATGAATCATGAATCGAATCATGATTCATGAATCATGAATCATGAATCGAATCATGATTCATGAATCGAATCATGATTCATGAATCATGAATCATGAATCGAATCATGATTCATGAATCGAATCATGATTCATGAATCGAATCATGAATCGAATCATGATTCCTAAATCATGAATCATGAATCGAATCATGATTCATGAATCATGAATCATGAATCGAATCATGATTCATGAATCATGAATCATGAATCGAATCATGATTCATGAATCGAATCATGATTCATGAATCATGAATCATGAATCGAATCATGATTCATGAATCGAATCATGATTCATGAATCGAATCATGAATCGAATCATGATTCATAAATCATGAATCATGAATCGAATCATGATTCATAAATCATGAATCATGAATCGAATCATGATTCATAAATCATGAATCATGAATCGAATCATGATTCATGAATCGAATTATGATTTATAAATCATGAATCATGAATCGAATCATGATTCATGAATCGAATCATGATTCATAAATCATGAATCATGAATCGAATCATGATTCATGAATCGTATCATGATTCATGAATCGAATCATGATTCATGAATCGAATCATGAATCGAATCATGATTCATGAATCATGAATCATGAATCGAATCATGATTCATAAATCATGAATCATGAATCGAATCATGATTCATAAATCATGATTCATGAATCGAATCATGATTCATAAATCGAATCATGATTCATAAATCATGAATCATGAATCGAATCATGATTCATGAATCGAATCATGATTCATGAATCACAAATCATGAATCAAATCATGATTCATGAATCATGATTCATGAATCGAATCATGAATCATGAATCGAATCATCATTCATGAATCATGAATCATGAATCGAATCATCATTCATGAATCATGAATCATGAATCGAATCATCATTCATGAATCGAATCATGATTCATGAATCATTAATCATGAATCGAATCATGAATCATGATTCATGAATCATTAATCATGAATCGAATCATGATTCATGAATCATGAATCATGAATCGAATCATAAATCATGAATTGAATCATAAATCATGAATCATTAAATGAATCATGAATTGAATCATGAATCATAAATTAAATCATGAATCTTGAATTAAATCATGAATCATGAATCGAATCATGATTCATGAATCATGAATCATGAATCGAATCATAATTCATAAATCATGAATCATGAATCGAATCATGATTCATGAATCATGAATCATGAATCGAATCATGATTCATATATCATGAATCATGAATCGAATCATGATTCATGAATCAAATCATGATTCATAAATCATGAATCATGAATCGAATCATGATTCATGAATCGAATCATGATTCATGAATCATGAATCATGAATCGAATCATGATTCCTAAATCACGAATCATGAATCGAATCATGATTCCTAAATCACGAATCATGAATCGAATCATGATTCATGAATCGAATCATGAATCGAATCATGATTCATAAATCATGAATCATGAATCGAATCATGATTCATGAATCATGAATCATGAATCGAATCATGATTCATGAATCATGATTCATGAATCATGAATCATGAATCGAATCATGATTCATAAATCATGAATCATGAATCGAATCATGATTCATGAATCATGATTCATGAATCATGAATCATGAATCGAATCATGATTCATAAATCATGAATCATGAATCGAATCATGATTCATGAATCGAATCATGATTCATAAATCATGAATCATGAATCGAATCATGATTCATGAATCGAATCATGATTCATAAATCATGAATCATGAATCGAATCATGATTCATGAATCGAATCATGATTCATGAATCGAATCAGGATTCATGAATCGAATCATGAATTGAATCATGATTCATAAATCATGAATCATGAATCGAATCATGATTCATGAATCATGAATCATGAATCGAATCATGATTCATGAATCGAATTATGATTTATAAATCATGAATCATGAATCGAATCATGATTCATGAATCGAATCATGATTCATAAATCATGAATCATGAATCGAATCATGATTCATGAATCGTATCATGATTCATGAATCGAATCATGATTCATGAATCGAATCATGAATCGAATCATGATTCATGAATCATGAATCATGAATCGAATCATGATTCATAAATCATGAATCATGAATCGAATCATGATTCATAAATCATGATTCATGAATCGAATCATGATTCATAAATCGAATCATGATTCATAAATCATGAATCATGAATCGAATCATGATTCATGAATCGAATCATGATTCATGAATCACAAATCATGAATCAAATCATGATTCATGAATCATGATTCATGAATCGAATCATGAATCATGAATCGAATCATCATTCATGAATCATGAATCATGAATCGAATCATCATTCATGAATCATGAATCATGAATCGAATCATCATTCATGAATCGAATCATGATTCATGAATCATTAATCATGAATCGAATCATGAATCATGATTCATGAATCATTAATCATGAATCGAATCATGATTCATGAATCATGAATCATGAATCGAATCATAAATCATGAATTGAATCATAAATCATGAATCATTAAATGAATCATGAATTGAATCATGAATCATAAATTAAATCATGAATCTTGAATTAAATCATGAATCATGAATCGAATCATGATTCATGAATCATGAATCATGAATCGAATCATAATTCATAAATCATGAATCATGAATCGAATCATGATTCATGAATCATGAATCATGAATCGAATCATGATTCATATATCATGAATCATGAATCGAATCATGATTCATGAATCAAATCATGATTCATAAATCATGAATCATGAATCGAATCATGATTCATGAATCGAATCATGATTCATGAATCATGAATCATGAATCGAATCATGATTCCTAAATCACGAATCATGAATCGAATCATGATTCCTAAATCACGAATCATGAATCGAATCATGATTCATGAATCGAATCATGAATCGAATCATGATTCATAAATCATGAATCATGAATCGAATCATGATTCATGAATCATGAATCATGAATCGAATCATGATTCATGAATCATGATTCATGAATCATGAATCATGAATCGAATCATGATTCATAAATCATGAATCATGAATCGAATCATGATTCATGAATCATGATTCATGAATCATGAATCATGAATCGAATCATGATTCATAAATCATGAATCATGAATCGAATCATGATTCATGAATCGAATCATGATTCATAAATCATGAATCATGAATCGAATCATGATTCATGAATCGAATCATGATTCATAAATCATGAATCATGAATCGAATCATGATTCATGAATCGAATCATGATTCATGAATCGAATCAGGATTCATGAATCGAATCATGAATTGAATCATGATTCATAAATCATGAATCATGAATCGAATCATGATTCATGAATCATGAATCATGAATCGAATCATGATTCATGAATCACGAATCATGAATCGAATCATGATTCATGAATCACGAATCATGAATCGAATCATGATTCATGAATGGAATCATGATTCATGAATCATGAATCGAATCATGATTCATTTATCACGAATCATGAATCGAATCATGATTCATGAATCACGAATCATGAATCGAATCATGATTCATGAATGGAATCATGATTCATGAATCATGAATCATGAATCGAATCATGATTCATGAATCGAATCATGATTCATGAATCGAATCATGAATCGAATCATGATTCATAAATCATGAATCATGAATCGAATCATGATTCATAAATCATGAATCATGAATCGAATCATGATTTATGAATCATGAGTCATGAATCGAATCATTATTCATAAATCATGAATCATGAATCGAATCATGATTCATGAATCGAATCATGATTCATGAATCGAATCATGATTCATGAATCATGAATCATGAATCGAATCATGATTCATGAATCGAATCATGATTCATGAATCGAATCATGAATCAAATCATGATTCATGAATCATGAATCATGAATCGAATCATGATTCGTGAATCATGAATCATGAATCGAATCATGATTCATGAATCATGAATCGAATCATGATTCATGAATCGAATCATGATTCATGAATCATGAATCATGAATCGAATCATGATTCATGAATCGAATCCTGATTCATGAATCGAATCATGAATCGAATCATGATTCATAAATCATGAATCACGAATCGAATCATGATTCATGAATCATGAATCATGAATCGAATCATGATTCATGAATCATGAATCGAATCATGATTCATGAATCATGAATCATGAATCGAATCATGATTCATGAATCATGAATCATGAATCGAATCATGATTCATGAATCATGAATCATGAATCGAATCATGATTCATGAATCATGAATCATGAATCGAATCATGATTCATGAATCATGAATCATGAATCGAATCATGATTCATGAATCATGAATCATGAATCGAATCATGATTCATAAATCGAATCATGATTCATAAATCATGAATCATGAATCGAATCATGATTCATGAATCGAATCATGATTCATAAATCATGAATCATGAATCGAATCATGATTCATGAATCGAATCATGATTCATGAATCGAATCATGATTCATGAATCGAATCATGATTCATGAATCGAATCATGAATCGAATCATGATTCATAAATCATGAATCATGAATCGAATCATGATTCATGAATCACCAATCATGAATCGAATCATGATTCATGAATGGAATCATGATTCATGAATCATGAATCATGAATCGAATCATGATTCATGAATCGAATCATGAATCGAATCATGATTCATAAATCATGAATCATGAATCGAATCATGATTCATGAATCGAATCATGAATCGAATCATGATTCATAAATCATGAATCATGAATCGAATCATGATTCATGAATCATGAGTCATGAATCGAATCATTATTCATAAATCATGAATCATGAATCGAATCATGATTCATGAATCGAATCATGATTCATGAATCGAATCATGATTCATGAATCGAATCATGATTCATGAATCGAATCATGAATCGAATCATGATTCATGAATCATGAATCATGAATCGAATCATGAATCATGAATCATGAATCGAATCATGATTCATAAATCATGAATCATGAATCGAATCATGATTCATGAATCATGAATCATGAATCGAATCATGATTCATGAATCATGAATCATGAATCGAATCATGATTCATGAATCATGAATTATGAATCGAATCATGATTCATGAATCATGAATCATGAATCGAATCATGATTCATGAATCGAATCATGATTCATGAATCATGAATCATGAATCGAATCATGATTCATGAATCGAATCCTGATTCATGAATCGAATCATGAATCGAATCATGATTCATAAATCATGAATCATGAATCGAATCATGATTCATAAATCATGAATCATGAATCGAATCATGATTCATGAATCGAATCATGATTCATGAATCGAATCATGATTCATGAATCATGAATCATGAATCGAATCATGATTCATGAATCGAATCATGATTCATGAATCGAATCATGAATCGAATCATGATTCATGAATCATGAATCATGAATCGAATCATGATTCATAAATCATGAATCATGAATCGAATCATGATTCATAAATCATGAATCATGAATCGAATCATGATTCATGAATCGAATCATGATTTATAAATCATGAATCATGAATCGAATCATGATTCATGAATCGAATCATGATTCATAAATCATGAATCATGAATCGAATCATGATTCATGAATCGTATCATGATTCATGAATCGAATCATGATTCATGAATCGAATCATGAATCGAATCATGATTCATGAATCGAATCATGAATCGAATCATGATTCATGAATCATGAATCATGAATCGAATCATGATTCATAAATCATGAATCATGAATCGAATCATGATTCATAAATCATGATTCATGAATCGAATCATGATTCATAAATCGAATCATGATTCATAAATCATGAATCATGAATCGAATCATGATTCATGAATCGAATCATGATTCATGAATCACAAATCATGAATCAAATCATGATTCATGAATCATGATTCATGAATCGAATCATGAATCATGAATCGAATCATCATTCATGAATCATGAATCATGAATCGAATCATCATTCATGAATCATGAATCATGAATCGAATCATGATTCATGAATCATGAATCATGAATCGAATCATCATTCATGAATCGAATCATGATTCATGAATCATTAATCATGAATCGAATCATGAATCATGATTCATGAATCATTAATCATGAATCGAATCATGATTCATGAATCATGAATCATGAATCGAATCATAAATCATGAATTGAATCATAAATCATGAATCATTAAATGAATCATAAATCATGATTTGAATCATGAATCACGAATCATGAAATGCATCATAAATTGAATCATGTATCATGAATCATGAATTGAATCATGAATCATGAATTGAATCATGAATTGAATCATGAATCACGAATCATGAATTGAATCATGAATCATGAATTGAATCATGAATCATAAATCATGTAATGAATCATGAATCATGAATCAAATCATGATTCATGAATTGAATCATGAATTGAATCATGAATCATGAATTGAATCATGATTTATGAATCATGAATCAAGAATTGAATCATGATTCATGAATCATGAATCATGAATCGAATCATGATTCATGAATCATGAATCGAATCATGATTCATAAATCATGAATCATGAATTGAATCATTAATTCATAAATCATGATTCATGAATCGAATCATGATTCATGAATCATGAATCATGAATCGAATCATGATTTATAAATCATGAATCGAATCATGATTCATGAATCATGAATCATGAATCGAATCATGATTCATAAATCATGAATCATGAATTGAATCATGATTCATGAATCATGAATCATGAATCGAATCATGATTCATAAATCATGAATCATGAATTGAATCATGATTCATGAATCATGAATCATGAATCGAATCATGATTCATAAATCATGAATCATGAATCGAATCATGATTCATGAATCATGAATCATGAATCGAATCATGATTCATAAATCATGAATCATGAATCGAATCATGATTCATGAATCATGAATCATGAATCGAATCATGATTCATATATCATGAATCATGAATCGAATCATGATTCATGAATCAAATCATGATTCATAAATCATGAATCATGAATCGAATCATGATTCATGAATCGAATCATGATTCATGAATCATGATTCATGAATCGAATCATGAATCGAATCATGATTCATATATCATGAATCATGAATCGAATCATGATTCATGAATCAAATCATGATTCATAAATCATGAATCATGAATCGAATCATGATTCATGAATCGAATCATGATTCATGAATCATGATTCATGAATCGAATCATGATTCATGAATCATGAATCATGAATCGAATTATGATTCATGAATCGAATCATGATTCATGAATCGAATCATGATTCATGAATCGAATCATGAATCGAATCATAATTCATAAATCATAAATCATGAATCGAATCATGATTCATGAATCATGAATCATGAATCGAATCATGATTCATGAATCATGAATCATGAATTGAATCATGATTCATGATTCACGAATCATGAATCGAATCATGATTCATGAATCGAATCATGATTCATGAATCATGAATCATGAATCGAATCATGATTCCTAAATCACGAATCATGAATCGAATCATGATTCATGAATCATGAATCATGAATCGAATCATGATTCATAAATCATGAATCATGAATCGAATCATGATTCATGAATCATGAATCATGAATCGAATCATGATTCATGAATCGAATCATGATTCATGAATTATGAATCATGAATCGAATCATGATTCATAAATCATGAATCATGAATCGAATCATGATTCATGGATCGAATCATGATTCATGAATCATGAATCATGAATCGAATCATGATTCATGAATCGAATCATGATTCATGAATCGAATCATGAATCGAATCTTGATTCATAAATCATAATTCATGAATCGAATCATGATTCATGAATCATGAATCATGAATCGAATCATGATTCATGAATCATGAATCATGAATCGAATCATGATTCATGAATCACGAATCATGAATCGAATCATGATTCATGAATCGAATCATGATTCATGAATCATGAATCATGAATCGAATCATGATTCCTAAATCATGAATCATGAATCGAATCATGATTCATGAATCATGAATCGAATCATGATTCATAAATCATGAATCATGAATCGAATCATGATTCATGAATCATGAATCATGAATCGAATCATGATTCATAAATCATGAATCATGAATCGAATCATGAATCATGAATCGAATCATGATTCATGAATGGAATCATGATTCATGAATCATGAATCATGAATCGAATCATGATTCATGAATGGAATCATGATTCATGAATCATGATTCATGAATCGAATCATGATTCATGAATGGAATCATGATTCATGAATCATGAATCATGAATCGAATCATGATTCATGAATCGAATCATGATTCATGAATCGAATCATGATTCATGAATGGAATCATGATTCATGAATCATGAATCGAATCATGATTCATGAATCGAATCATGATTCATGAATCGAATCATGAATCGAATCATGATTCATAAATCATGAATCATGAATCGAATCATGATTCATGAATCGAATTATGATTTATAAATCATGAATCATGAATCGAATCATGATTCATGAATCGAATCATGATTCATAAATCATGAATCATGAATCGAATCATGATTCATGAATCGTATCATGATTCATGAATCGAATCATGATTCATGAATCGAATCATGAATCGAATCATGATTCATGAATCATGAATCGAATCATGATTCATAAATCATGAATCATGAATCGAATCATGATTCATAAATCATGATTCATGAATCGAATCATGATTCATAAATCGAATCATGATTCATAAATCATGAATCATGAATCGAATCATGATTCATGAATCGAATCATGATTCATGAATCACAAATCATGAATCAAATCATGATTCATGAATCATGATTCATGAATCGAATCATGAATCATGAATCGAATCATCATTCATGAATCATGAATCATGAATCGAATCATCATTCATGAATCATGAATCATGAATCGAATCATCATTCATGAATCGAATCATGATTCATGAATCATTAATCATGAATCGAATCATGAATCATGATTCATGAATCATTAATCATGAATCGAATCATGATTCATGAATCATGAATCATGAATCGAATCATAAATCATGAATTGAATCATAAATCATGAATCATTAAATGAATCATGAATTGAATCATGAATCATAAATTAAATCATGAATCTTGAATTAAATCATGAATCATGAATCGAATCATGATTCATGAATCATGAATCATGAATCGAATCATAATTCATAAATCATGAATCATGAATCGAATCATGATTCATGAATCATGAATCATGAATCGAATCATGATTCATATATCATGAATCATGAATCGAATCATGATTCATGAATCAAATCATGATTCATAAATCATGAATCATGAATCGAATCATGAATCATGAATCGAATCATGATTCATGAATCATGAATCATGAATCGAATCATGATTCCTAAATCACGAATCATGAATCGAATCATGATTCCTAAATCACGAATCATGAATCGAATCATGATTCATGAATCGAATCATGAATCGAATCATGATTCATAAATCATGAATCATGAATCGAATCATGATTCATGAATCATGAATCATGAATCGAATCATGATTCATGAATCATGATTCATGAATCATGAATCATGAATCGAATCATGATTCATGAATCATGATTCATGAATCATGAATCATGAATCGAATCATGATTCATAAATCATGAATCATGAATCGAATCATGATTCATGAATCGAATCATGATTCATAAATCATGAATCATGAATCGAATCATGATTCATGAATCGAATCATGATTCATAAATCATGAATCATGAATCGAATCATGATTCATGAATCGAATCATGATTCATGAATCGAATCATGATTCATGAATCGAATCAGGATTCATGAATCGAATCATGAATCGAATCATGATTCATAAATCATGAATCATGAATCGAATCATGATTCATGAATCACGAATCATTAATCGAATCATGATTCATGAATCACGAATCATGAATCGAATCATGATTCATGAATCACGAATCATGAATCGAATCATGATTCATGAATGGAATCATGATTCATGAATCATGAATCGAATCATGATTCATTTATCACGAATCATGAATCGAATCATGATTCATGAATCACGAATCATGAATCGAATCATGATTCATGAATGGAATCATGATTCATGAATCATGAATCATGAATCGAATCATGATTCATGAATCGAATCATGATTCATGAATCGAATCATGAATCGAATCATGATTCATAAATCATGAATCATGAATCGAATCATGATTTATGAATCATGAGTCATGAATCGAATCATTATTCATAAATCATGAATCATGAATCGAATCATGATTCATGAATCGAATCCTGATTCATGAATCGAATCATGAATCGAATCATGATTCATAAATCATGAATCACGAATCGAATCATGATTCATGAATCATGAATCATGAATCGAATCATGATTCATGAATCATGAATCGAATCATGATTCATGAATCATGAATCATGAATCGAATCATGATTCATGAATCATGAATCATGAATCGAATCATGATTCATGAATCATGAATCATGAATCGAATCATGATTCATGAATCATGAATCATGAATCGAATCATGATTCATGAATCATGAATCATGAATCGAATCATGATTCATGAATCATGAATCATGAATCGAATCATGATTCATGAATCATGAATCATGAATCGAATCATGATTCATAAATCGAATCATGATTCATAAATCATGAATCATGAATCGAATCATGATTCATGAATCGAATCATGATTCATAAATCATGAATCATGAATCGAATCATGATTCATGAATCGAATCATGATTCATGAATCGAATCATGATTCATGAATCGAATCATGATTCATGAATCGAATCATGAATCGAATCATGATTCATAAATCATGAATCATGAATCGAATCATGATTCATGAATCACCAATCATGAATCGAATCATGATTCATGAATGGAATCATGATTCATGAATCATGAATCATGAATCGAATCATGATTCATGAATCGAATCATGATTCATGAATCGAATCATGAATCGAATCATGATTCATAAATCATGAATCATGAATCGAATCATGATTCATGAATCGAATCATGAATCGAATCATGATTCATAAATCATGAATCATGAATCGAATCATGATTCATGAATCATGAGTCATGAATCGAATCATTATTCATAAATCATGAATCATGAATCGAATCATGATTCATGAATCGAATCATGATTCATGAATCGAATCATGATTCATGAATCGAATCATGAATCGAATCATGATTCATGAATCATGAATCATGAATCGAATCATGATTCATGAATCATGAATCATGAATCGAATCATGATTCATAAATCATGAATCATGAATCGAATCATGATTCATGAATCATGAATCATGAATCGAATCATGATTCATGAATCATGAATCATGAATCGAATCATGATTCATGAATCATGAATCATGAATCGAATCATGATTCATGAATCATGAATCATGAATCGAATCATGATTCATGAATCATGAATCATGAATCGAATCATGATTCATAAATCATGAATCATGAATCGAATCATGATTCATAAATCATGAATCATGAATCGAATCATGATTCATGAATCGAATCATGATTTATAAATCATGAATCATGAATCGAATCATGATTCATGAATCGAATCATGATTCATAAATCATGAATCATGAATCGAATCATGATTCATGAATCGTATCATGATTCATGAATCGAATCATGATTCATGAATCGAATCATGAATCGAATCATGATTCATGAATCATGAATCATGAATCGAATCATGATTCATAAATCATGAATCATGAATCGAATCATGATTCATAAATCATGAATCATGAATCGAATCATGATTCATAAATCATGATTCATGAATCGAATCATGATTCATAAATCGAATCATGATTCATAAATCATGAATCATGAATCGAAATATGATTCATGAATCGAATCATGATTCATGAATTACAAATCATGAATCAAATCATGATTCATGAATCATGATTCATGAATCGAATCATGAATCATGAATCGAATCATCATTCATGAATCATGAATCATGAATCGAATCATCATTCATGAATCATGAATCATGAATCGAATCATGATTCATGAATCATGAATCATGAATCGAATCATCATTCATGAATCGAATCATGATTCATGAATCATTAATCATGAATCGAATCATGAATCATGATTCATGAATCATTAATCATGAATCGAATCATGATTCATGAATTATGAATCATGAATCGAATCATAAATCATGAATTGAATCATAAATCATGAATCATTAAATGAATCATAAATCATGATTTGAATCATGAATCACGAATCATGAAATGAATCATAAATTGAATCATGTATCATGAATCATGAATTGAATCATGAATCATGAATTGAATCATGAATTGAATCATGAATCACGAATCATGAATTGAATCATGAATCATGAATTGAATCATGAATCATAAATCATGTAATGAATCATGAATCATGAATCAAATCATGATTCATGAATTGAATCATGAATTGAATCATGAATCATGAATTGAATCATGATTTATGAATCATGAATCAAGAATTGAATCATGATTCATGAATCATGAATCATGAATCGAATCATGATTCATGAATCATGAATCGAATCATGATTCATAAATCATGAATCATGAATTGAATCATTAATTCATAAATCATGATTCATGAATCGAATCATGATTCATGAATCATGAATCATGAATCGAATCATGATTTATAAATCATGAATTGAATCATGATTCATGAATCATGAATCATGAATCGAATCATGATTCATAAATCATGAATCATGAATCGAATCATGATTCATGAATCATGAATCATGAATCGAATCATAATTCATAAATCATGAATCATGAATTGAATCATGATTCATGAATCATGAATCATGAATCGAATCATGATTCATATATCATGAATCATGAATCGAATCATGATTCATGAATCAAATCATGATTCATAAATCATGAATCATGAATCGAATCATGATTCATGAATCGAATCATGATTCATGAATCATGATTCATGAATCGAATCATGATTCATGAATCATGAATCATGAATCGAATTATGATTCATGAATCGAATCATGATTCATGAATCGAATCATGATTCATGAATCGAATCATGAATCGAATCATGATTCATAAATCATAAATCATGAATCGAATCATGATTCATGAATCATGAATCATGAATCGAATCATGATTCATGAATCATGAATCATGAATTGAATCATGATTCATGATTCACGAATCATGAATCGAATCATGATTCATGAATCGAATCATGATTCATGAATCATGAATCATGAATCGAATCATGATTCCTAAATCACGAATCATGAATCGAATCATGATTCATGAATCATGAATCATGAATCGAATCATGATTCATAAATCATGAATCATGAATCGAATCATGATTCATGAATCATGAATCATGAATCGAATCATGATTCATGAATTATGAATCATGAATCGAATCATGATTCATAAATCATGAATCATGATTCATGAATCGAATCATGATTCATGAATCATGAATCATGAATCGAATCATGATTCATGAATCGAATCATGATTCATGAATCGAATCATGAATCGAATCTTGATTCATAAATCATAATTCATGAATCGAATCATGATTCATGAATCATGAATCATGAATCGAATCATGATTCATGAATCATGAATCATGAATCATGAATCGAATCATGATTCATGAATCACGAATCATGAATCGAATCATGATTCATGAATCGAATCATGATTCATGAATCATGAATCATGAATCGAATCATGATTCCTAAATCATGAATCATGAATCGAATCATGATTCATGAATCATGAATCATGAATCGAATCATGATTCATAAATCATGAATCATGAATCGAATCATGATTCATAAATCATGAATCATGAATCGAATCATGAATCATGAATCGAATCATGATTCATGAATGGAATCATGATTCATGAATCATGAATCATGAATCGAATCATGACTCATGAATGGAATCATGATTCATGAATCATGATTCATGAATCGAATCATGATTCATGAATGGAATCATGATTCATGAATCATGAATCATGAATCGAATCATGATTCATGAATCGAATCATGATTCATGAATCGAATCATGAATCGAATCATGATTCATAAATCATGAATCATGAATCGAATCATGATTCATAAATCATGAATCATGAATCGAATCATGATTCATGAATCATGAGTCATAAATCGAATCATGAATTATGAATCATGATTCATGAATCGAATCATGATTCATGAATCGAATCATGATTCATGAATCGAATCATGAATCGAATCATGATTCATAAATCATAAATCACGAATCGAATCATGATTCATGAATCATGAATCATGAATCGAATCATGATTCATGAATCACGAATCATGAATCGAATCATGATTCATGAATCACGAATCATGAATCGAATCATGATTCATGAATCGAATCATGATTCATGAATCATGAATCATGAATCGAATCATGATTCCTAAATCATGAATCATGAATCGAATCATAATTCATGAATCATGAATCATGAATCGAATCATGATTCCTAAATCATGAATCATGAATCGAATCATGATTCATGAATCGAATCATGATTCATGAATCGAATCATGATTCATGAATCATGAATCATGAATCGAATCATGATTCATGAATGATGATTCGATTCATGAATCATGATTCGATTCATGATGCATGATTCATGAATGATGATTTGATTCATGATTTGTGATTCATGAATCATGATTCGATTCATGAATCATGATTTGATTCATGATTCATGATTTATGAATCATGATTCGATTCATGAATCATGATTCGATTCATGATTCATGATTTATGAATCATGATTCGATTCATGATTCATGATTCATGAATCATGATTCGATTCATGATTCGATTCATGAATCATGATTCGATTCATGAATCAGGATTCGATTCATGATTCATGATTCATGAATCATGATTCGATTCATGAATCAAGATTCGATTCATGAATCATGATTCGAATTCATGATTCATGATTTATGAATCATGAATCAAGATTCAATTCATGAATCATGATTCGATTCATGATTCATGATTTATGAATCATGATTCGATTCATGATTCATGAATCATGATTCGATTCATGATTCATGATTTATGAATCATGATTCGATTCATGACTCATGATTCATGAATCATGATTCGATTCATGATTCATGATTTATGAATCATGATTCGATTCATGAATCATGATTCGATTCATGAATCATGATTCGATTAATGATTCATGATTCATGAATCATGATTCCATTCATGAATCATGATTCCATTCATGAATCATGATTCGATTCATGATTCATGATTTATGAATCATGATTCAATTCATGATTCATGAATCATGATTCGATTCATGATTCGTGATTCATGAATCATGATTCGATTCATGATTCGTGATTCATGAATCATGATTCGATTCATGATTCATGATTCATGATTCATGAATCATGATTCGATTCATGATTCATGATTCATGAATCATGATTCGATTCATGATTTTTGATTTATGAATCATGATTCGATTCATGATTCGATTCATGAATCATGATTCGATTCATGATTCATGATTCATGAATCATGATTCGATTCATGAATCATGATTCGATTCATGAATCATAATTCGATTCATGATTCATGATTCATGAATCATGATTCGATTCATGAATCGTGATTCGATTCATGATTCATGATTTATGAATCATGATTTGATTCATGATTCATGATTCATGAATCATGATTCGATTCATGATTCATGATTTATGAATCATGATTCGATTCATGATTCATGGTTCATGAATCATGATTCGATTCATGATTCATGATTCATGAATCATGATTCGATTCATGATTCATGATTCATGAATCATGATTCAATTCTTGATTCATGATTCCTAAATCATGATTCAATTCATGATTCATGATTCAATTCATGATTCAAATCATGAATCATGATTTGATTCATGATTCATGATTCATTACATGATTCATGATTCATGATTCAATTCATGATTCATGATTCAATTCATGATTCGTGATTCATGATTTAATTCATGATTCAATTCATGATTCATGATTCAATTCATGATTCATGATACATGATTCAATTTATGATTCATTTCATGATTCATGATTCATGATTCAATTCATGATTCATGATTTAATTCATGATTCATGATTTAATTCATGATTCATTTAATGATTCATGATTTATGATTCAATTCATGATTTATGATTCGATTCATGATTCATGATTCATGAATCATGATTCGATTCATGATTAATGATTCATGAATCATGATTCATGATTCGATTCATGATTTATGATTCATGAATCATGATTCGATTCATGAATGATGATTCGATTCATGATTCATGATTCATGAATGATGATTCGATTCATGATTCATGATTCATGGATGATGATTCGATTTATGATTCATGATTCGATTCATGATTCATGATTCATGGATGATGATTCGATTTATGATTCATGATTCGATTCATGAATCATGATTCATGAATCATGATTTGATTCATGATTTGTGATTCATGAATCATGATTCGATTCATGAATCATGATTCGATTCATGAATCATGATTCATGAATCATGATTTGATTCATGATTTGTGATTCATGAATCATGATTCGATTCATGAATCATGATTCGATTCATGATTCATGATATATGAATCATGATTCGATTCATGAATCATGATTCGATTCATGATTCATGATTTATGAATCATGATTCGATTCATGATTCATGATTTATGAATCATAATTCGATTCATGATTCATGATTCACGAATCATGATTCGATTCATGATTCGATTCATGAATCATGATTCGATTCATGAATCATGATTCGATTCATGATTCATGATTTATGAATCATGATTCGATTCATGATTCATGATTTATGAATCATGATTCGATTCATGAATCATGATTCGATTCATGATTCATGATTTATGAATCATGATTCGATTCATGATTCATGATTTATGAATCATGATTCGATTCATGATTCATGATTCATGAATCATGATTCGATTCATGATTCGATTCATGAATCATGATTCGATTCATGAATCATGATTCGATTCATGATTCATGATTCATGAATCATGATTCGATTCATGAATCATGATTCGATTCATGAATCATGATTCGATTCATGATTCATGATTTATGAATCATGATTCGATTCATGATTCATGATTCATGAATCATGATTCGATTCATGATTCATGATTTATGAATCATGATTCGATTCATGACTCATGATTCATGAATCATGATTCGATTCATGATCCATGATTTATGAATCATGATTCGATTCATGAATCATGATTCGATTCATGAATCATGATTCGATTCATGATTCATGATTCATGAATCATAATTCGATTCATGAATCATAATTCGATTCATGAATCATGATTCGATTCATGATGTCATGATTTAGGAATCATGATTCGATTCATGATTCATGATTCATGAATCATGATTCGATTCATGATTCATGATTTAGGAATCATGATTCGATTCATGATTCATGATTCATGAATCATGATTCGATTCATGAATCATGATTCGATTCATGATTCGTGATTCATGAATCATGATTCGATTCATGATTCATGATTCATGAATCATGATTCGATTCGTGATTTATGATTTATGAATCATGATTCGATTCATGAATCATTATTCGATTCATGATTCATGATATATGAATCATGATTCGATTTCATGATTCATGATTCGATTCATGATTCTTGATTTAAGAATCATGATTCGATTCATGATTCATGATTTATGAATCATGATTCGATTCATGATTCATGATTCATGAATCATGATTCGATTCATGATTCATGATTTATGAATCATGATTCGATTCATGACTCATGATTCATGAATCATGATTCGATTCATGATCCATGATTTATGAATCATGATTCGATTCATGAATCATGATTCGATTCATGAATCATGATTCGATTCATGATTCATGATTCATGAATCATAATTCGATTCATGAATCATAATTCGATTCATGAATCATGATTCGATTCATGATTCATGATTTAGGAATCATGATTCGATTCATGATTCATGATTCATGAATCATGATTCGATTCATGATTCATGATTTAGGAATCATGATTCGATTCATGATTCATGATTCATGAATCATGATTTGATTCATGAATCATGATTCGATTCATGATTCGTGATTCATGAATCATGATTCGATTCATGATTCATGATTCATGAATCATGATTCGATTCGTGATTTATGATTTATGAATCATGATTCGATTCATGAATCATTATTCGATTCATGATTCATGATATATGAATCATGATTCGATTCATGATTCATGATTCGATTCATGATTCTTGATTTAAGAATCATGATTCGATTCATGATTCATGATTTATGAATCATAATTCGATTCATGATTCATGATTCACGAATCATGATTCGATTCATGATTCGATTCATGAATCATGATTCGATTCATGAATCATGATTCGATTCATGATTCATGATTTATGAATCATGATTCGATTCATGATTCATGATTCATGAATCATGATTCGATTCATGATTCATGATTTATGAATCATGATTCGATTCATGACTCATGATTCATGAATCATGATTCGATTCATGATCCATGATTTATGAATCATGATTCGATTCATGAATCATGATTCGATTCATGAATCATGATTCGATTCATGATTCATGATTCATGAATCATAATTCGATTCATGAATCATAATTCGATTCATGAATCATGATTCGATTCATGATTCATGATTTAGGAATCATGATTCGATTCATGATTCATGATTCATGAATCATGATTCGATTCATGATTCATGATTTAGGAATCATGATTCGATTCATGATTCATGATTCATGAATCATGATTCGATTCATGAATCATGATTCGATTCATGATTCGTGATTCATGAATCATGATTCGATTCATGATTCATGATTCATGAATCATGATTCGATTCGTGATTTATGATTTATGAATCATGATTCGATTCATGAATCATTATTCGATTCATGATTCATGATATATGAATCATGATTCGATTCATGATTCATGATTCGATTCATGATTCTTGATTTAAGAATCATGATTCGATTCATGATTCATGATTTATGAATCATAATTCGATTCATGATTCATGATTCACGAATCATGATTCGATTCATGATTCGATTCATGAATCATGATTCGATTCATGAATCATGATTCGATTCATGATTCATGATTTATGAATCATGATTCGATTCATGAATCATGATTCGATTCATGATTCATGATTTATGAATCATGATTCGATTCATGATTCATGATTTCATGAATCATGATTCGATTCATGATTCATGATTCATGAATCATGATTCGATTCATGATTCGATTCATAAATCATGATTCGATTCATGAATCATGATTCGATTCATGATTCATGATTTATGAATCATGATTCGATTCATGATTCATGATTCATGAATCATGATTCGATTCATGATTCGATTCATGAATCATGATTCGATTCATGATTCGATTCATGAATCATGATTCGATTCATGAATCATGATTCGATTCATGATTCATGATTTATGAATCATGATTCGATTTCATGATTCATGATTCATGAATCATGATTCGATTCATGATTCAAATCATGAATCATGATTCGATTCATGATTCGATTCATGAATCATGATTCGATTCATGAATCATGATTCGATTCATGACTCATGATTCATGAATCATGATTCGATTCATGATCCATGATTTATGAATCATGAATCGAATCATGATTCATGAATCGAATCATGAATCGAATCATGATTCATAAATCATGGATCATGAATCGAATCATGATTCATGAATCATGAGTCATGAATCGAATCATGATTCATGAATCGAATCATGATTCATGAATCGAATCATGAATCGAATCATGATTCATGATTTGAATCATGAATCGAATCATGATTCATGAATCATGAATCATGAATCGAATCATGATTCATAAATCATGAATCATGAATCGAATCATGATTCATGAATCGAATCATGATTCATGAATCGAATCATGAATCGAATCATGATTCATGAATCGAATCATGAATCGAATCATGATTCATGAATCATGAATCATGAATCGAATCATGATTCATAAATCATGAATCATGAATCGAATCATGATTCATGAATCGAATCATGATTTATGAATCGAATCATGAATCGAATCATGATTCATGAATCATGAATCATGAATCGAATCATGATTCATAAATCATGAATCATGAATCGAATCATGATTCATAAATCATGAATCATGAATCGAATCATGTTTCATGAATCGAATCATGATTCATAAATCATGAATCATGAATCGAATCATGATTCATGAATCGAATCATGATTCATGAATCGAATCATGAATCGAATCATGATTCGTGAATCATGAATCATGAATCGAATTATGATTCATAAATCATGAATCATGAATCGAATCATGATTCTTAAATCAAGAATCATGAATCGAATCATGAATCATGAATCGAATCATGATTCATATATCATGAATCATGAATCGAATAATGATTCATGAATCGAATCATGATTCATAAATCATAAATCACGAATCGAATCATGATTCATGAATCATGAATCATGAATCGAATCATGATTCATGAATCATGAATCATGAATCGAATCATGATTCATGAATCACGAATCATGAATCGAATCATGATTCATGAATCGAATCATGATTCATGAATCATGAATCATGAATCGAATCATGATTCCTAAATCATGAATCATGAATCGAATCATGATTCATGAATCATGAATCATGAATCGAATCATGATTCCTAAATCATGAATCATGAATCGAATCATGATTCATGAATCGAATTATGATTCATGAATCGAATTATGATTCATGAATCATGAATCATGAATCGAATCATGATTCATGAATCGAATCATGATTCATGAATCGAATCATGATTCATAAATCATGGATCATGAATCGAATCATGATTCATGAATCATGAGTCATGAATCGAATCATGATTCATAAATCATGAATCATGAATCGAATCATGATTCATGAATCATGAATCATGAATCGAATCATGATTCATAAATCATGAATCATGAATCGAATCATGATTCATGAATCGAATCATGATTCATGAATCGAATCATGATTCATGAATCATGAATCATGAATCGAATCATGATTCATGAATCGAATCATGATTCATGAATCGAATCATGAATCGAATCATGATTCATGAATCATGAATCATGAATCGAATCATGATTCATAAATCATGAATCATGAATCGAATCATGATTCATAAATCATGAATCATGAATCGAATCATGATTCATGAATCGAATCATGATTCATAAATCATGAATCATGAATCGAATCATGATTCATGAATCGAATCATGATTCATGAATCGAATCATGAATCGAATCATGATTCGTGAATCATGAATCATGAATCGAATTATGATTCATAAATCATGAATCATGAATCGAATCATGATTCATAAATCATGAATCATGAATCGAATCATGATTCATGAATCGAATCATGATTCATATATCATGAATCATGAATCGAATCATGATTCATGAATCGAATCATGATTCATGAATCACAAATCATGAATCAAATCATGATTCATGAATCATGATTCATGAATCGAATCATGATTCATGAATCGAATCATGATTCATGAATCACAAATCATGAATCAAATCATGATTCATGAATCATGATTCATGAATCGAATCATGAATCATAAATCGAATCATCATCCATGAATCATGAATCATGAATCGAATCATCATTCATGAATCATGAATCATGAATCGAATCATCATTCATGAATCGAATCATGATTCATGAATCATAAATCATGAATCGAATCATGAATCATGATTCATGAATCATTAATCATGAATCGAATCATGATTCATGAATCATGAATCATGAATCGAATCATAAATCATGAATTGAATCATAAATCATGAATCATTAAATGAATCATGAATTAAATCATGAATCATGAATTAAATCATGAATCATGAATTGAATCATGAATCATGAATCATGAAATGAATCATAAATTGAATCATGTATCATGAATCATGAATTGAATCATGAATCATGAATTGAATCATGAATTAAATCATGAATCACGAATCATGAATTGAATCATGAATCATGAATTGAATCATGAATCATGAATCATGTAATGAATCATGAATCATGAATCAAATCATGATTCATGATTTGAATCATGAATTGAATCATGAATCATGAATTGAATCATGATTTAGGAATCATGAATCAAGAATTGAATCATGATTCATGAATCATGAATCATGAATCGAATCATGATTCATGAACCATGAATCATGAATCGAATCATGATTCATAAATCATGAATCATGAATCGAATCATGATTCATGAATCATGAATCATGAATCAAATCATGATTCATAAATCATGAATCATGAATCGAATCACGATTCATGAATCGAATCATGATTCATGAATCATGAATCGAATTATGATTCATGAATCGAATCATGATTCATGAATCGAATCATGATTCATGAATCATGAATCATGAATCGAATCATGATTCATGAATCGAATCATGAATCGAATCATGATTCATAAATCAAAAATCATGAATCGAATCATGATTCATGAATCATGAATCATGAATCGAATCATGATTCATGAATCATGAATCATGAATCATGAATCGAATCATGATTCATGAATCACGAATCATGAATCGAATCATGATTCATGAATCATGAATCATGAATCGAATCATGATTCCTAAATCATGAATCATGAATCGAATCATGATTCATGAATCATGAATCATGAATCGAATCATGATTCATAAATCATGAATCATGAATCGAATCATGATTCATGAATCATGAATCATGAATTGAATCATGATTCATAAATCATGAATCATGAATCGAATCATGATTCATGAATCGAATCATGATTCATGAATGGAATCATGATTCATGAATCGTGAATCATGAATCGAATCATGATTCATGAATGGAATCATGATTCATGAATCATGAATCATTAATCGAATCATGATTCATGAATCGAATCATGATTCATGAATCGAATCATGATTCATAAATCATGAATCATGAATCGAATCATGATTCATGAATCATGAGTCATGAATCGAATCATGATTCATAAATCATGAATCATGAATCGAATCATGATTCATGAATCATGAATCGAATCATGATTCATAAATCATGAATCATGAATCGAATCATGATTCATGAATCGAATCTTGATTCATGAATCGAATCATGATTCATGAATCATGAATCATGAATCGAATCCTGATTCATGAATCGAATCATGATTCATGAATCGAATCATGAATCGAATCATGATTCATGAATCATGAATCATGAATCGAATCATGATTCATAAATCATGAATCATGAATCGAATCATGATTCATGAATCGAATCATGATTCATAAATCATGAATCATGAATCAAATCATGATTCATGAATCGAATCATGATTCATGAATCACAAATCATGAATCAAATCATCATTCATGAATCATGCATCATGAATCGAATCATGATTCATGAATCGAATCATGATTTATGAATCATTAATCATGAATCGAATCATCATTCATGAATCATGAATCATGAATCGAATCATCATTCATGAATCATTAATCATGAATCGAATCATCATTCATGAATCATGAATCATGAATCGAATCATCATTCATGAATCATGAATCATGAATCAAATCATCATTCATGAATCATGCATCATGAATCGAATCATGATTCATGAATCGAATCATGATTTATGAATCATTAATCATGAATCGAATCATGAATCATGATTCATGAATCATTAATCATGAATCGAATCATGATTCATGAATCATGAATCATGAATTAAATCATGAATCATGAATTAAATCATGAATCATGAATTGAATCATGAATCATGAATTGAATCATGAATCATAAATTGAATCATGTATCATGAATCATGAATTGAATCATGAATCATGAATTGAATTATGAATTGAATCATGAATCACGAATCATGAATTGAATCATGAATCATGAATTGAATCATGAATCATGAATTGAATCATGAATCATGAATCATGTAATGAATCATGAATCAAATCATGATTCATGAATTGAATCATGAATTGAATCATGAATCATGAATTGAATCATGATTTATGAATCATGAATCAAGAATTGAATCATGATTCATGAATCATGAATCATGAATCGAATCATGATTCATGAATCATAAATCATGAATCATGAATCAAATCATGATTCATGAATCATGAATCATGAATCGAATCATGATTCATAAATCATGAATCATGAATCGAATCATGATTCATGAATCATGAATCATGAATCGAATCATGATTCATAAATCATGAATCATGAATTGAATCATGATTCATATATCATGAATCATGAATTGAATCATGATTCATGAATCATGAATCATGAATCGAATCATGATTCATAAATCATGAATCATGAATCGAATCATGATTCATGAATCATGAATCGAATCATGATTCATAAATCATGAATCATGAATCATGAATCATGAATCGAATCATGATTCATAAATCATGAATCATGAATCGAATCATAATTCATGAATCATGAATCATGAATCGAATCATGATTCATAAATCATGAATCATGAATCGAATCATGATTCATGAATCATGAATCATGAATCGAATCATGATTCATAAATCATGAATCATGAATCGAATCATGATTCATGAATCGAATCATGATTCATAAATCATGAATCATGAATCGAATCATGATTCATGAATCGAATCATGATTCATGAATCGAATCATGATTCATGAATCATGAATCATGAATCGAATCATGATTCATGAATCGAATCATGATTCATGAATCGAATCATGATTCATGAATCAAATCATGAATCGAATCATGATTCATGAATCGAATCAGGAATCGAATCATGATTCATGAATCGAATCATGATTCATAAATCATGAATCATGAATCGAATCATTATTCATGAATCGAATCATGAATCGAATCATGATTCATGAATCATGAATCATGAATCGAATCATGATTCATGAATCACGAATCATGAATCGAATCATGATTCATGAATCATTAATCATGAATCGAATCATGATTCATAAATCATGAATCATGAATCGAATCATGATTCATGAATCGAATCATGAATCGAATCATGATTCATAAATCATGAATCATGATTCATAAATCATGAATCATGAATCGAATCATGATTCATGAATCGAATCATGATTCATGAATCGAATCATGAATCGAATCATGATTCGTGAATCATGAATCATGAATCGAATTATGATTCATAAATCATGAATCATGAATCGAATCATGATTCATAAATCATGAATCATGAATCGAATCATGATTCATGAATCGAATCATGATTCATATATCATGAATCATGAATCGAATCATGAATCATGAATCGAATCATCATCCATGAATCATGAATCATGAATCGAATCATCATTCATGAATCATGAATCATGAATCGAATCATCATTCATGAATCGAATCATGATTCATGAATCATAAATCATGAATCGAATCATGAATCATGATTCATGAATCATTAATCATGAATCGAATCATGATTCATGAATCATGAATCATGAATCGAATCATAAATCATGAATTGAATCATAAATCATGAATCATTAAATGAATCATGAATTGAATCATGAATCATGAATTAAATCATGAATCATGAATTGAATCATGAATCATGAAATGAATCATAAATTGAATCATGTATCATGAATCATGAATTGAATCATGAATCATGAATTGAATCATGAATTAAATCATGAATCACGAATCATGAATTGAATCATGAATCATGAATCATGTAATGAATCATGAATCATGAATCAAATCATGATTCATGATTTGAATCATGAATTGAATCATGAATCATGAATTGAATCATGATTTAGGAATCATGAATCAAGAATTGAATCATGATTCATGAATCATGAATCATGAATCGAATCATGATTCATGAATCATGAATCATGAATCGAATCATGATTCATAAATCATGAATCATGAATCGAATCATGATTCATGAATCATGAATCATGAATCAAATCATGATTCATAAATCATGAATCATGAATCGAATCACGATTCATGAATCGAATCATGATTCATGAATCATGAATCATGAATCGAATTATGATTCATGAATCGAATCATGATTCATGAATCGAATCATGATTCATGAATCATGAATCATGAATCGAATCATGATTCATGAATCGAATCATGAATCGAATCATGATTCATAAATCAAAAATCATGAATCGAATCATGATTCATGAATCATGAATCATGAATCGAATCATGATTCATGAATCATGAATCATGAATCATGAATCGAATCATGATTCATGAATCACGAATCATGAATCGAATCATGATTCATGAATCATGAATCATGAATCGAATCATGATTCCTAAATCATGAATCATGAATCGAATCATGATTCATGAATCATGAATCATGAATCGAATCATGATTCATAAATCATGAATCATGAATCGAATCATGATTCATGAATCATGAATCATGAATTGAATCATGATTCATAAATCATGAATCATGAATCGAATCATGATTCATGAATCGAATCATGATTCATGAATGGAATCATGATTCATGAATCATGAATCATGAATCGAATCATGATTCATGAATGGAATCATGATTCATGAATCATGAATCATTAATCGAATCATGATTCATGAATCGAATCGTGATTCATGAATCGAATCATGATTCATAAATCATGAATCATGAATCGAATCATGATTCATGAATCATGAGTCATGAATCGAATCATGATTCATAAATCATGAATCATGAATCGAATCATGATTCATGAATCATGAATCATGAATCGAATCATGATTCATGAATCGAATCTTGATTCATGAATCGAATCATGATTCATGAATCATGAATCATGAATCGAATCCTGATTCATGAATCGAATCATGATTCATGAATCGAATCATGAATCGAATCATGATTCATGAATCATGAATCATGAATCGAATCATGATTCATAAATCATGAATCATGAATCGAATCATGATTCATGAATCGAATCATGATTCATAAATCATGAATCATGAATCAAATCATGATTCATGAATCGAATCATGATTCATGAATCACAAATCATGAATCAAATCATCATTCATGAATCATGCATCATGAATCGAATCATGATTCATGAATCGAATCATGATTTATGAATCATTAATCATGAATCGAATCATCATTCATGAATCATGAATCATGAATCGAATCATCATTCATGAATCATTAATCATGAATCGAATCATCATTCATGAATCATGAATCATGAATCGAATCATCATTCATGAATCATGAATCATGAATCAAATCATCATTCATGAATCATGCATCATGAATCGAATCATGATTCATGAATCGAATCATGATTTATGAATCATTAATCATGAATCGAATCATGAATCATGATTCATGAATCATTAATCATGAATCGAATCATGATTCATGAATCATGAATCATGAATTAAATCATGAATCATGAATTAAATCATGAATCATGAATTGAATCATGAATCATGAATTGAATCATGAATTATAAATTGAATCATGGATCATGAATCATGAATTGAATCATGAATCATGAATTGAATTATGAATTGAATCATGAATCACGAATCATGAATTGAATCATGAATCATGAATTGAATCATGAATCATGAATTGAATCATGAATCATGAATCATGTAATGAATCATGAATCAAATCATGATTCATGAATTGAATCATGAATTGAATCATGAATCATGAATTGAATCATGATTTATGAATCATGAATCAAGAATTGAATCATGATTCATGAATCATGAATCATGAATCGAATCATGATTCATGAATCATAAATCATGAATCATGAATCAAATCATGATTCATGAATCATGAATCATGAATCGAATCATGATTCATAAATCATGAATCATGAATCGAATCATGATTCATGAATCGAATCATGATTCATGAATGGAATCATGATTCATGAATCATGAATCATGAATCGAATCATGATTCATGAATGGAATCATGATTCATGAATCATGAATCATTAATCGAATCATGATTCATGAATCGAATCATGATTCATGAATCGAATCATGATTCATAAATCATGAATCATGAATCGAATCATGATTCATGAATCATGAATCATGAATCGAATCATGATTCATAAATCATGAATCATGAATCGAATCATGATTCATGAATCGAATCTTGATTCATGAATCGAATCATGATTCATGAATCATGAATCGAATCCTGATTCATGAATCGAATCATGATTCATGAATCGAATCATGAATCGAATCATGATTCATGAATCATGAATCATGAATCGAATCATGATTCATAAATCATGAATCATGAATCGAATCATGATTCATGAATCGAATCATGATTCATAAATCATGAATCATGAATCAAATCATGATTCATGAATCGAATCATGATTCATGAATCACAAATCATGAATCAAATCATCATTCATGAATCATGCATCATGAATCGAATCATGATTCATGAATCGAATCATGATTTATGAATCATTAATCATGAATCGAATCATCATTCATGAATCATGAATCATGAATCGAATCATCATTCATGAATCATTAATCATGAATCGAATCATCATTCATGAATCATGAATCATGAATCGAATCATCATTCATGAATCATGAATCATGAATCAAATCATCATTCATGAATCATGCATCATGAATCGAATCATGATTCATGAATCGAATCATGATTTATGAATCATTAATCATGAATCGAATCATGATTCATGAATCATTAATCATGAATCGAATCATGATTCATGAATCATGAATCATGAATTAAATCATGAATCATGAATTAAATCATGAATCATGAATTGAATCATGAATCATGAATTGAATCATGAATCATAAATTGAATCATGTATCATGAATCATGAATTGAATCATGAATCATGAATTGAATTATGAATTGAATCATGAATCACGAATCATGAATTGAATCATGAATCATGAATTGAATCATGAATCATGAATTGAATCATGAATCATGAATCATGTAATGAATCATGAATCAAATCATGATTCATGAATTGAATCATGAATTGAATCATGAATCATGAATTGAATCATGATTTATGAATCATGAATCAAGAATTGAATCATGATTCATGAATCATGAATCATGAATCGAATCATGATTCATGAATCATAAATCATGAATCATGAATCAAATCATGATTCATGAATCATGAATCATGAATCGAATCATGATTCATAAATCATGAATCATGAATCGAATCATGATTCATGAATCATGAATCATGAATCGAATCATGATTCATAAATCATGAATCATGAATTGAATCATGATTCATGAATCATGAATCATGAATCGAATCATGATTCATAAATCATGAATCATGAATTGAATCATGATTCATGAATCATGAATCATGAATCGAATCATGATTCATAAATCATGAATCATGAATCGAATCATGATTCATGAATCATGAATCGAATCATGATTCATAAATCATGAATCATGAATCATGAATCATGAATCGAATCATGATTCATAAATCATGAATCATGAATCGAATCATGATTCATGAATCATGAATCATGAATCGAATCATGATTCATAAATCATGAATCATGAATCGAATCATGATTCATGAATCATGAATCATGAATCGAATCATGATTCATAAATCATGAATCATGAATCGAATCATGATTCATGAATCGAATCATGATTCATAAATCATGAATCATGAATCGAATCATGATTCATGAATCGAATCATGATTCATGAATCGAATCATGATTCATGAATCATGAATCATGAATCGAATCATGATTCATGAATCGAATCATGATTCATGAATCAAATCATGAATCGAATCATGATTCATGAATCGAATCAGGAATCGAATCATGATTCATGAATCGAATCATGATTCATAAATCATGAATCATGAATCGAATCATTATTCATGAATCGAATCATGAATCGAATCATGATTCATGAATCATGAATCATGAATCGAATCATGATTCATGAATCACGAATCATGAATCGAATCATGATTCATGAATCATTAATCATGAATCGAATCATGATTCATAAATCATGAATCATGAATCGAATCATGATTCATGAATCGAATCATGAATCGAATCATGATTCATAAATCATGAATCATGATTCATAAATCATGAATCATGAATCGAATCATGATTCATGAATCGAATCATGATTCATGAATCGAATCATGAATCGAATCATGATTCGTGAATCATGAATCATGAATCGAATTATGATTCATAAATCATGAATCATGAATCGAATCATGATTCATAAATCATGAATCATGAATCGAATCATGATTCATGAATCGAATCATGATTCATATATCATGAATCATGAATCGAATCATGAATCATGAATCGAATCATCATCCATGAATCATGAATCATGAATCGAATCATAATTCATGAATCATGAATCATGAATCGAATCATCATTCATGAATCGAATCATGATTCATGAATCATAAATCATGAATCAAATCATGAATCATGATTCATGAATCATTAATCATGAATCGAATCATGATTCATGAATCATGAATCATGAATCGAATCATAAATCATGAATTGAATCATAAATCATGAATCATTAAATGAATCATGAATTGAATCATGAATCATGAATTAAATCATGAATCATGAATTAAATCATGAATCATGAATTGAATCATGAATCATGAATCATGAAATGAATCATAAATTGAATCATGTATCATGAATCATGAATTGAATCATGAATCATGAATTGAATCATGAATTAAATCATGAATCACGAATCATGAATTGAATCATGAATCATGAATTGAATCATGAATCATGAATCATGTAATGAATCATGAATCATGAATCAAATCATGATTCATGATTTGAATCATGAATTGAATCATGAATCATGAATTGAATCATGATTTAGGAATCATGAATCAAGAATTGAATCATGATTCATGAATCATGAATCATGAATCGAATCATGATTCATGAATCATGAATCATGAATCAAATCATGATTCATAAATCATGAATCATGAATCGAATCACGATTCATGAATCGAATCATGATTCATGAATCATGAATCGAATTATGATTCATGAATCGAATCATGATTCATGAATCGAATCATGATTCATGAATCATGAATCATGAATCGAATCATGATTCATGAATCGAATCATGAATCGAATCATGATTCATAAATCAAAAATCATGAATCGAATCATGATTCATGAATCATGAATCATGAATCGAATCATGATTCATGAATCATGAATCATGAATCATGAATCGAATCATGATTCATGAATCACGAATCATGAATCGAATCATGATTCATGAATCATGAATCATGAATCGAATCATGATTCCTAAATCATGAATCATGAATCGAATCATGATTCATGAATCATGAATCATGAATCGAATCATGATTCATAAATCATGAATCATGAATCGAATCATGATTCATGAATCATGAATCATGAATTGAATCATGATTCATAAATCATGAATCATGAATGGAATCATGATTCATGAATCGAATCATGATTCATGAATGGAATCATGATTCATGAATCATGAATCATGAATCGAATCATGATTCATGAATGGAATCATGATTCATGAATCATGAATCATTAATCGAATCATGATTCATGAATCGAATCATGATTCATGAATCGAATCATGATTCATAAATCATGAATCATGAATCGAATCATGATTCATGAATCATGAGTCATGAATCGAATCATGATTCATAAATCATGATTCATGAATGGAATCATGATTCATGAATCATGAATCATTAATCGAATCATGATTCATGAATCGAATCATGATTCATGAATCGAATCATGATTCATAAATCATGAATCATGAATCGAATCATGATTCATGAATCATGAGTCATGAATCGAATCATGATTCATAAATCATGAATCATGAATCGAATCATGATTCATGAATCATGAATCATGAATCGAATCATGATTCATAAATCATGAATCATGAATCGAATCATGATTCATGAATCGAATCTTGATTCATGAATCGAATCATGATTCATGAATCATGAATCATGAATCGAATCCTGATTCATGAATCGAATCATGATTCATGAATCGAATCATGAATCGAATCATGATTCATGAATCATGAATCATGAATCGAATCATGATTCATAAATCATGAATCATGAATCGAATCATGATTCATGAATCGAATCATGATTCATAAATCATGAATCATGAATCAAATCATGATTCATGAATCGAATCATGATTCATGAATCACAAATCATGAATCAAATCATCATTCATGAATCATGCATCATGAATCGAATCATGATTCATGAATCGAATCATGATTTATGAATCATTAATCATGAATCGAATCATCATTCATGAATCATGAATCATGAATCGAATCATCATTCATGAATCATTAATCATGAATCGAATCATCATTCATGAATCATGAATCATGAATCGAATCATCATTCATGAATCATGAATCATGAATCAAATCATCATTCATGAATCATGCATCATGAATCGAATCATGATTCATGAATCGAATCATGATTCATGAATCGAATCATGATTTATGAATCATTAATCATGAATCGAATCATGATTCATGAATCATTAATCATGAATCGAATCATGATTCATGAATCATGAATCATGAATTAAATCATGAATCATGAATTAAATCATGAATCATGAATTGAATCATGAATCATAAATTGAATCATGTATCATGAATCATGAATTGAATCATGAATCATGAATTGAATTATGAATTGAATCATGAATCACGAATCATGAATTGAATCATGAATCATGAATTGAATCATGAATCATGAATTGAATCATGAATCATGAATCATGTAATGAATCATGAATCAAATCATGATTCATGAATTGAATCATGAATTGAATCATGAATCATGAATTGAATCATGATTTATGAATCATGAATCAAGAATTGAATCATGATTCATGAATCATGAATCATGAATCGAATCATGATTCATGAATCATAAATCATGAATCATGAATCGAATCATGATTCATAAATCATGAATCATGAATCGAATCATGATTCATAAATCATGAATCATGAATCGAATCATGATTCATGAATCATGATTCATGAATCATGAATCATGAATCGAATCATGATTCATAAATCATGAATCATGAATCGAATCATGATTCATGAATCATGAATCGAATCATGATTCATAAATCATGAATCATGAATTGAATCATGATTCATGAATCATGAATCATGAATCGAATCATGATTCATAAATCATGAATCATGAATCGAATCATGATTCATGAATCATGAATCGAATCATGATTCATAAATCATGAATCATGAATCATGAATCATGAATCGAATCATGATTCATAAATCATGAATCATGAATCGAATCATGATTCATGAATCGAATCATGATTCATGAATCAAATCATGAATCGAATCATGATTCATGAATCAAATCATGAATCGAATCATGATTCATGAATCGAATCAGGAATCGAATCATGATTCATGAATCGAATCATGATTCATAAATCATGAATCATGAATCGAATCATTATTCATGAATCGAATCATGAATCGAATCATGATTCATGAATCATGAATCATGAATCGAATCATGATTCATGAATCACGAATCATGAATCGAATCATGATTCATGAATCATTAATCATGAATCGAATCATGATTCATAAATCATGAATCATGAATCGAATCATGATTCATGAATCGAATCATGAATCGAATCATGATTCATAAATCATGAATCATGATTCATAAATCATGAATCATGAATCGAATCATGATTCATGAATCGAATCATGATTCATGAATCGAATCATGAATCGAATCATGATTCGTGAATCATGAATCATGAATCGAATTATGATTCGTGAATCATGAATCATGAATCGAATTATGATTCATAAATCATGAATCATGAATCGAATCATGATTCATAAATCATGAATCATGAATCGAATCATGATTCATGAATCGAATCATGATTCATATATCATGAATCATGAATCGAATCATGAATCATGAATCGAATCATCATCCATGAATCATGAATCATGAATCGAATCATCATTCATGAATCATGAATCATGAATCGAATCATCATTCATGAATCGAATCATGATTCATGAATCATAAATCATGAATCGAATCATGAATCATGATTCATGAATCATTAATCATGAATCGAATCATGATTCATGAATCATGAATCATGAATCGAATCATAAATCATGAATTGAATCATAAATCATGAATCATTAAATGAATCATGAATTGAATCATGAATCATGAATTAAATCATGAATCATGAATTAAATCATGAATCATGAATTGAATCATGAATCATGAATCATGAAATGAATCATAAATTGAATCATGTATCATGAATCATGAATTGAATCATGAATCATGAATTGAATCATGAATTAAATCATGAATCACGAATCATGAATTGAATCATGAATCATGAATTGAATCATGAATCATGAATCATGTAATGAATCATGAATCATGAATCAAATCATGATTCATGATTTGAATCATGAATTGAATCATGAATCATGAATTGAATCATGATTTAGGAATCATGAATCAAGAATTGAATCATGATTCATGAATCATGAATCATGAATCGAATCATGATTCATGAATCATGAATCATGAATCAAATCATGATTCATAAATCATGAATCATGAATCGAATCACGATTCATGAATCGAATCATGATTCATGAATCATGAATCATGAATCGAATTATGATTCATGAATCGAATCATGATTCATGAATCGAATCATGATTCATGAATCATGAATCATGAATCGAATCATGATTCATGAATCGAATCATGAATCGAATCATGATTCATA
This sequence comes from Mixophyes fleayi, assembly GCF_038048845.1. Classification (NCBI taxonomy): domain Eukaryota; kingdom Metazoa; phylum Chordata; class Amphibia; order Anura; family Limnodynastidae; genus Mixophyes; species Mixophyes fleayi. The sequence continues at coordinate 23,641 of NW_027448132.1, read as the reverse complement.
AATCAAAAATCATGAATCGAATCATGATTCATGAATCATGAATCATGAATCGAATCATGATTCATGAATCATGAATCATGAATCGAATCATGATTCATGAATCATGAATCATGAATCATGAATCGAATCATGATTCATGAATCACGAATCATGAATCGAATCATGATTCATGAATCATGAATCATGAATCGAATCATGATTCCTAAATCATGAATCATGAATCGAATCATGATTCATGAATCATGAATCATGAATCGAATCATGATTCATAAATCATGAATCATGAATCGAATCATGATTCATGAATCATGAATCATGAATTGAATCATGATTCATAAATCATGAATCATGAATGGAATCATGATTCATGAATCGAATCATGATTCATGAATGGAATCATGATTCATGAATCATGAATCATGAATCGAATCATGATTCATGAATGGAATCATGATTCATGAATCATGAATCATTAATCGAATCATGATTCATGAATCGAATCATGATTCATGAATCGAATCATGATTCATAAATCATGAATCATGAATCGAATCATGATTCATGAATCATGAGTCATGAATCGAATCATGATTCATAAATCATGAATCATGAATCGAATCATGATTCATGAATCATGAATCATGAATCGAATCATGATTCATAAATCATGAATCATGAATCGAATCATGATTCATGAATCGAATCTTGATTCATGAATCGAATCATGATTCATGAATCATGAATCATGAATCGAATCCTGATTCATGAATCGAATCATGATTCATGAATCGAATCATGAATCGAATCATGATTCATGAATCATGAATCATGAATCGAATCATGATTCATAAATCATGAATCATGAATTGAATCATGATTCATGAATCGAATCATGATTCATAAATCATGAATCATGATTCATGAATCATGAATCATGAATCGAATCATGATTCATGAATCACAAATCATGAATCAAATCATCATTCATGAATCATGCATCATGAATCGAATCATGATTCATGAATCGAATCATGATTTATGAATCATTAATCATGAATCGAATCATCATTCATGAATCATGAATCATGAATCGAATCATCATTCATGAATCATTAATCATGAATCGAATCATCATTCATGAATCATGAATCATGAATCGAATCATCATTCATGAATCATGAATCATGAATCAAATCATCATTCATGAATCATGCATCATGAATCGAATCATGATTCATGAATCGAATCATGATTTATGAATCATTAATCATGAATCGAATCATGATTCATGAATCATTAATCATGAATCGAATCATGATTCATGAATCATGAATCATGAATTAAATCATGAATCATGAATTAAATCATGAATCATGAATTGAATCATGAATCATGAATTGAATCATGAATCATAAATTGAATCATGTATCATGAATCATGAATTGAATCATGAATCATGAATTGAATTATGAATTGAATCATGAATCACGAATCATGAATTGAATCATGAATCATGAATTGAATCATGAATCATGAATTGAATCATGAATCATGAATCATGTAATGAATCATGAATCAAATCATGATTCATGAATTGATTCATGAATTGAATCATGAATCATGAATTGAATCATGATTTATGAATCATGAATCAAGAATTGAATCATGATTCATGAATCATGAATCATGAATCGAATCATGATTCATGAATCATAAATCATGAATCATGAATCAAATCATGATTCATGAATCATGAATCATGAATCGAATCATGATTCATAAATCATGAATCATGAATCGAATCATGATTCATGAATCATGAATCATGAATCGAATCATGATTCATAAATCATGAATCATGAATTGAATCATGATTCATGAATCATGAATCATGAATCGAATCATGATTCATAAATCATGAATCATGAATTGAATCATGATTCATGAATCATGAATCATGAATCGAATCATGATTCATAAATCATGAATCATGAATTGAATCATGATTCATGAATCATGAATCATGAATCGAATCATGATTCATAAATCATGAATCATGAATCGAATCATGATTCATGAATCATGAATCGAATCATGATTCATAAATCATGAATCATGAATCATGAATCATGAATCGAATCATGATTCATAAATCATGAATCATGAATCGAATCATGATTCATGAATCATGAATCATGAATCGAATCATGATTCATAAATCATGAATCATGAATCGAATCATGATTCATGAATCATGAATCATGAATCGAATCATGATTCATAAATCATGAATCATGAATCGAATCATGATTCATGAATCGAATCATGATTCATAAATCATGAATCGAATCATGATTCATGAATCGAATCATGATTCATGAATCGAATCATGATTCATGAATCATGAATCATGAATCGAATCATGATTCATGAATCGAATCATGATTCATGAATCAAATCATGAATCGAATCATGATTCATGAATCGAATCAGGAATCGAATCATGATTCATGAATCGAATCATGATTCATAAATCATGAATCATGAATCGAATCATTATTCATGAATCGAATCATGAATCGAATCATGATTCATGAATCATGAATCATGAATCGAATCATGATTCATGAATCACGAATCATGAATCGAATCATGATTCATGAATCATTAATCATGAATCGAATCATGATTCATAAATCATGAATCATGAATCGAATCATGATTCATGAATCGAATCATGAATCGAATCATGATTCATAAATCATGAATCATGATTCATAAATCATGAATCATGAATCGAATCATGATTCATGAATCGAATCATGATTCATGAATCGAATCATGAATCGAATCATGATTCGTGAATCATGAATCATGAATCGAATTATGATTCATAAATCATGAATCATGAATCGAATCATGATTCATAAATCATGAATCATGAATCGAATCATGATTCATGAATCGAATCATGATTCATATATCATGAATCATGAATCGAATCATGAATCATGAATCGAATCATCATCCATGAATCATGAATCATGAATCGAATCATCATTCATGAATCATGAATCATGAATCGAATCATCATTCATGAATCGAATCATGATTCATGAATCATAAATCATGAATCGAATCATGAATCATGATTCATGAATCATTAATCATGAATCGAATCATGATTCATGAATCATGAATCATGAATCGAATCATAAATCATGAATTGAATCATAAATCATGAATCATTAAATGAATCATGAATTGAATCATGAATCATGAATTAAATCATGAATCATGAATTAAATCATGAATCATGAATTGAATCATGAATCATGAATCATGAAATGAATCATAAATTGAATCATGTATCATGAATCATGAATTGAATCATGAATCATGAATTGAATCATGAATTAAATCATGAATCACGAATCATGAATTGAATCATGAATCATGAATTGAATCATGAATCATGAATCATGTAATGAATCATGAATCATGAATCAAATCATGATTCATGATTTGAATCATGAATTGAATCATGAATCATGAATTGAATCATGATTTAGGAATCATGAATCAAGAATTGAATCATGATTCATGAATCATGAATCATGAATCGAATCATGATTCATGAATCATGAATCATGAATCAAATCATGATTCATAAATCATGATTCATGAATCGAATCACGATTCATGAATCGAATCATGATTCATGAATCATGAATCATGAATCGAATTATGATTCATGAATCGAATCATGATTCATGAATCGAATCATGATTCATGAATCATGAATCATGAATCGAATCATGATTCATGAATCGAATCATGAATCGAATCATGATTCATAAATCAAAAATCATGAATCGAATCATGATTCATGAATCATGAATCATGAATCGAATCATGATTCATGAATCATGAATCATGAATCATGAATCGAATCATGATTCATGAATCACGAATCATGAATCGAATCATGATTCATGAATCATGAATCATGAATCGAATCATGATTCCTAAATCATGAATCATGAATCGAATCATGATTCATGAATCATGAATCATGAATCGAATCATGATTCATAAATCATGAATCATGAATCGAATCATGATTCATGAATCATGAATCATGAATTGAATCATGATTCATAAATCATGAATCATGAATGGAATCATGATTCATGAATCGAATCATGATTCATGAATGGAATCATGATTCATGAATCATGAATCATGAATCGAATCATGATTCATGAATGGAATCATGATTCATGAATCATGAATCATTAATCGAATCATGATTCATGAATCGAATCATGATTCATGAATCGAATCATGATTCATAAATCATGAATCATGAATCGAATCATGATTCATGAATCATGAGTCATGAATCGAATCATGATTCATAAATCATGAATCATGAATCGAATCATGATTCATGAATCATGAATCATGAATCGAATCATGATTCATAAATCATGAATCATGAATCGAATCATGATTCATGAATCGAATCTTGATTCATGAATCGAATCATGATTCATGAATCATGAATCATGAATCGAATCCTGATTCATGAATCGAATCATGATTCATGAATCGAATCATGAATCGAATCATGATTCATGAATCATGAATCATGAATCGAATCATGATTCATAAATCATGAATCATGAATTGAATCATGATTCATGAATCGAATCATGATTCATAAATCATGAATCATGAATCAAATCATGATTCATGAATCGAATCATGATTCATGAATCACAAATCATGAATCAAATCATCATTCATGAATCATGCATCATGAATCGAATCATGATTCATGAATCGAATCATGATTTATGAATCATTAATCATGAATCGAATCATCATTCATGAATCATGAATCATGAATCGAATCATCATTCATGAATCATTAATCATGAATCGAATCATCATTCATGAATCATGAATCATGAATCGAATCATCATTCATGAATCATGAATCATGAATCAAATCATCATTCATGAATCATGCATCATGAATCGAATCATGATTCATGAATCGAATCATGATTTATGAATCATTAATCATGAATCGAATCATGAATCATGATTCATGAATCATTAATCATGAATCGAATCATGATTCATGAATCATGAATCATGAATTAAATCATGAATCATGAATTAAATCATGAATCATGAATTGAATCATGAATTGAATCATGAATCATAAATTGAATCATGTATCATGAATCATGAATTGAATCATGAATCATGAATTGAATTATGAATTGAATCATGAATCACGAATCATGAATTGAATCATGAATCATGAATTGAATCATGAATCATGAATTGAATCATGAATCATGAATCATGTAATGAATCATGAATCAAATCATGATTCATGAATTGAATCATGAATTGAATCATGAATCATGAATTGAATCATGATTTATGAATCATGAATCAAGAATTGAATCATGATTCATGAATCATGAATAGTGAATCGAATCATGATTCATGAATCATAAATCATGAATCATGAATCAAATCATGATTCATGAATCATGAATCATGAATCGAATCATGATTCATAAATCATGAATCATGAATCGAATCATGATTCATGAATCATGAATCATGATTCGATTCATGATTCATAAATCATGAATCATGAATTGAATCATGATTCATGAATCATGAATCATGAATCGAATCATGATTCATAAATCATGAATCATGAATTGAATCATGATTCATGAATCATGAATCATGAATCGAATCATGATTCATAAATCATGAATCATGAATCGAATCATGATTCATGAATCATGAATCGAATCATGATTCATGAATCATGAATCGAATCATGATTCATAAATCATGAATCATGAATCATGAATCATGAATCGAATCATGATTCATAAATCATGAATCATGAATCGAATCATGATTCATGAATCATGAATCATGAATCGAATCATGATTCATAAATCATGAATCATGAATCGAATCATGATTCATGAATCATGAATCATGAATCGAATCATGATTCATAAATCATGAATCATGAATCGAATCATGATTCATGAATCGAATCATGATTCATAAATCATGAATCATGAATCGAATCAAATCATGAATCGAATCATGATTCATGAATCGAATCAGGAATCGAATCATGATTCATGAATCGAATCATGATTCATAAATCATGAATCATGAATCGAATCATTATTCATGAATCGAATTATGAATCGAATCATGATTCATGAATCATGAATCATGAATCGAATCATGATTCATGAATCACGAATCATGAATCGAATCATGATTCATGAATCATTAATCATGAATCGAATCATGATTCATAAATCATGAATCATGAATCGAATCATGATTCATGAATCGAATCATGAATCGAATCATGATTCATAAATCATGAATCATGATTCATAAATCATGAATCATGAATCGAATCATGATTCATGAATCGAATCATGATTCATGAATCGAATCATGAATCGAATCATGATTCGTGAATCATGAATCATGAATCGAATTATGATTCATAAATCATGAATCATGAATCGAATCATGATTCATAAATCATGAATCATGAATCGAATCATGATTCATGAATCGAATCATGATTCATGAATCGAATCATGATTCATGAATCACAAATCATGAATCAAATCATGATTCATGAATCATGATTCATGAATCGAATCATGATTCATGAATCGAATCATGATTCATGAATCACAAATCATGAATCAAATCATGATTCATGAATCATGATTCATGAATCGAAATCATGAATCATGAATCGAATCATCATCCATGAATCATGAATCATGAATCGAATCATCATTCATGAATCATGAATCATGAATCGAATCATCATTCATGAATCGAATCATGATTCATGAATCATAAATCATGAATCGAATCATGAATCATGATTCATGAATCATTAATCATGAATCGAATCATGATTCATGAATCATGAATCATGAATCGAATCATAAATCATGAATTGAATCATAAATCATGAATCATTAAATGAATCATGAATTGAATCATGAATCATGAATTAAATCATGAATCATGAATTAAATCATGAATCATGAATTGAATCATGAATCATGAATCATGAAATGAATCATAAATTGAATCATGTATCATGAATCATGAATTGAATCATGAATCATGAATTGAATCATGAATTAAATCATGAATCACGAATCATGAATCATGAATTGAATCATGAATCATGAATCATGTAATGAATCATGAATCATGAATCAAATCATGATTCATGATTTGAATCATGAATTGAATCATGAATCATGAATTGAATCATGATTTAGGAATCATGAATCAAGAATTGAATCATGATTCATGAATCATGAATCATGAATCGAATCATGATTCATGAATCATGAATCATGAATCGAATCATGATTCATAAATCATGAATCATGAATCGAATCACTGATTCATGAATCATGAATCATGAATCAAATCATGATTCATAAATCATGAATCATGAATCGAATCACGATTCATGAATCGAATCATGATTCATGAATCATGAATCGAATTATGATTCATGAATCGAATCATGATTCATGAATCGAATCATGATTCATGAATCATGAATCATGAATCGAATCACGATTCATGAATCGAATCATGAATCGAATCATGATTCATAAATCAAAAATCATGAATCGAATCATGATTCATGAATCATGAATCATGAATCGAATCATGATTCATGAATCGAATCATGATTCATGAATCACAAATCATGAATCAAATCATGATTCATGAATCATGATTCATGAATCGAATCATGAATCATGAATCGAATCATCATCCATGAATCATGAATCATGAATCGAATCATCATTCATGAATCATGAATCATGAATCGAATCATCATTCATGAATCGAATCATGATTCATGAATCATAAATCATGAATCGAATCATGAATCATGATTCATGAATCATTAATCATGAATCGAATCATGATTCATGAATCATGAATCATGAATCGAATCATAAATCATGAATTGAATCATAAATCATGAATCATTAAATGAATCATGAATTGAATCATGAATCATGAATTAAATCATGAATCATGAATTAAATCATGAATCATGAATTGAATCATGAATCATGAATCATGAAATGAATCATAAATTGAATCATGTATCATGAATCATGAATTGAATCATGAATCATGAATTGAATCATGAATTAAATCATTAATCACGAATCATGAATTGAATCATGAATCATGAATTGAATCATGAATCATGAATCATGTAATGAATCATGAATCATGAATCAAATCATGATTCATGATTTGAATCATGAATTGAATCATGAATCATGAATTGAATCATGATTTAGGAATCATGAATCAAGAATTGAATCATGATTCATGAATCATGAATCATGAATCGAATCATGATTCATGAATCATGAATCATGAATCGAATCATGATTCATAAATCATGAATCATGAATCGAATCATGATTCATGAATCATGAATCATGAATCAAATCATGATTCATAAATCATGAATCATGAATCGAATCACGATTCATGAATCGAATCATGATTCATGAATCATGAATCATGAATCGAATTATGATTCATGAATCGAATCATGATTCATGAATCGAATCATGATTCATGAATCATGAATCATGAATCGAATCATGATTCATGAATCGAATCATGAATCGAATCATGATTCATAAATCAAAAATCATGAATCGAATCATGATTCATGAATCATGAATCATGAATCGAATCATGATTCATGAATCATGAATCATGAATCGAATCATGATTCATTGAATACACGAATCATGAATCGGATCATGATTCATGAATCATGAATGATGAATCGAATCATGATTCCTAAATCATGAATCATGAATCGAATCATGATTCATGAATCATGAATCATGAATCGAATCATGATTCATAAATCATGAATCATGAATCGAATCATGATTCATGAATCATGAATCATGAATTGAATCATGATTCATAAATCATGAATCATGAATCGAATCATGATTCATGAATCGAATCATGATTCATGAATGGAATCATGATTCATGAATCATGAATCATGAATCGAATCATGATTCATGAATGGAATCATGATTCATGAATCATGAACCATTAATCGAATCATGATTCATGAATCGAATCATGATTCATGAATCGAATCATGATTCATAAATCATGAATCATGAATCGAATCATGATTCATGAATCATGAGTCATGAATCGAATCATGATTCATAAATCATGAATCATGAATCGAATCATGATTCATGAATCATGAATCATGAATCGAATCATGATTCATAAATCATGAATCATGAATCGAATCATGATTCATGAATCGAATCTTGATTCAAAGAATCGAATCATGATTCATGAATCATGAATCATGAATCGAATCCTGATTCATGAATCGAATCATGATTCATGAATCGAATCATGAATCGAATCATGATTCATGAATCATGAATCATGAATCGAATCATGATTCATAAATCATGAATCATGAATCGAATCATGATTCATGAATCGAATCATGATTCATAAATCATGAATCATGAATCAAATCATGATTCATGAATCGAATCATGATTCATGAATCACAAATCATGAATCAAATCATCATTCATGAATCATGCATCATGAATCGAATCATGATTCATGAATCGAATCATGATTTATGAATCATTAATCATGAATCGAATCATCATTCATGAATCATGAATCATGAATCGAATCATCATTCATGAATCATTAATCATGAATCGAATCATCATTCATGAATCATGAATCATGAATCGAATCATCATTCATGAATCATGAATCATGAATCGAATCATCATTCATGAATCATGCATCATGAATCGAATCATGATTCATGAATCGAATCATGATTTATGAATCATTAATCATGAATCGAATCATGAATCATGATTCATGAATCATTAATCATGAATCGAATCATGATTCATGAATCATGAATCATGAATTAAATCATGAATCATGAATTAAATCATGAATCATGAATTGAATCATGAATCATGAATTGAATCATGAATCATAAATTGAATCATGTATCATGAATCATGAATTGAATCATGAATCATGAATTGAATTATGAATTGAATCATGAATCACGAATCATGAATTGAATCATGAATCATGAATTGAATCATGAATCATGAATTAAATCATGAATCATGAATCATGTAATGAATCATGAATCAAATCATGATTCATGAATTGAATCATGAATTGAATCATGAATCATGAATTGAATCATGATTTATGAATCATGAATCAAGAATTGAATCATGATTCATGAATCATAAATCATGAATCGAATCATGATTCATGAATCATAAATCATGAATCATGAATCAAATCATGATTCATGAATCATGAATCATGAATCGAATCATGATTCATAAATCATGAATCATGAATCGAATCATGATTCATGAATCATGAATCATGAATCGAATCATGATTCATAAATCATGAATCATGAATTGAATCATGATTCATGAATCATGAATCATGAATCGAATCATGATTCATAAATCATGAATCATGAATTGAATCATGATTCATGAATCATGAATCATGAATCGAATCATGATTCATAAATCATGAATCATGAATCGAATCATGATTCATGAATCATGAATCGAATCATGATTCATAAATCATGAATCATGAATCATGAATCATGAATCGAATCATGATTCATAAATCATGAATCATGAATCGAATCATGATTCATGAATCATGAATCATGAATCGAATCATGATTCATAAATCATGAATCATGAATCGAATCATGATTCATGAATCATGAATCATGAATCGAATCATGATTCATAAATCATGAATCATGAATCGAATCATGATTCATGAATCGAATCATGATTCATAAATCATGAATCATGAATCGAATCATGATTCATGAATCGAATCATGATTCATTGAATCGAATCATGATTCATAAATCATGAATCATGAATCGAATCATTATTCATGAAATCGAATCATGAATCGAATCATGATTCATGAATCATGAATCATGAATCGAATCATGATTCATGAATCACGAATCATGAATCGAATCATGATTCATGAATCATTAATCATGAATCGAATCATGATTCATAAATCATGAATCATGAATCGAATCATGATTCATGAATCGAATCATGAATCGAATCATGATTCATAAATCATGAATCATGATTCATAAATCATGAATCATGAATCGAATCATGATTCATGAATCGAATCCTGATTCATGAATCGAATCATGAATCGAATCATGATTCGTGAATCATGAATCATGAATCGAATTATGATTCATAAATCATGAATCATGAATCGAATCATGATTCATAAATCATGAATCATGAATCGAATCATGATTCATAAATCATGAATCATGAATCGAATCATGATTCATGAATCATGAATCATGAATCGAATCATAATTCATAAATCATGAATCATGAATCGAATCATGATTCATGAATCATGAATCATGAATCGAATCATGATTCATATATCATGAATCATGAATCAAATCATGATTCATGAATCAAATCATGATTCATGAATCATGAATCATGAATCGAATCATGATTCATGAATCATGAATCGAATCATGATTCATGAATCGAATCATGATTCATGAATCATGAATCGAATCATGATTCATGAATCGAATCATGATTCATGAATCGAATCATGAATCGAATCATGATTCATAAATCATAAATCATGAATCGAATCATGATTCATAAATCATGAATCATGAATCGAATCATGATTCATGAATCGAATCTTGATTCAAGAATCGAATCATGATTCATGAATCATGAATCATGAATCGAATCCTGATTCATGAATCGAATCATGATTCATGAATCGAATCATTAATCGAATCATGATTCATGAATCATGAATCATGAATCGAATCATGATTCATAAATCATGAATCATGAATCGAATCATGATTCATGAATCGAATCATGATTCATAAATCATGAATCATGAATCAAATCATGATTCATGAATCGAATCATGATTCATGAATCACAAATCATGAATCAAATCATCATTCATGAATCATGCATCATGAATCGAATCATGATTCATGAATCGAATCATGATTTATGAATCATTAATCATGAATCGAATCATCATTCATGAATCATGAATCATGAATCGAATCATCATTCATGACATCATTAATTAATGATTCATGAATGATGATTCGATTCATGATTCATGATTCATGAATGATGATTCGATTCATGATTAATGATTCATAAATCATGATTCGATTCATGAATCATGATTCGATTCATGATGCATGATTCATGAATGATGATTTGATTCATGATTGTGATTCATGAATCATGATTCGATTCATGAATCATGATTTGATTCATGATTCATGATTTATGAATCATGATTCGATTCATGAATCATGATTCGATTCATGATTCATGATTTATGAATCATGATTCGATTCATGATTCATGATTCATGAATCATGATTCGATTAATGATTCGATTCATGAATCATGATTCGATTCATGAATCAGGATTCGATTCATGATTCATGATTCATGAATCATGATTCGATTCTTGAATCAAGATTCGATTCATGAATCATGATTCGATTCATGATTTCATGATTTATGAATCATGATTCGATTCATGATTTATGATTTATGAATCCATGATTCGATTCATGATTCGATTCATGAATCATGATTCGATTCATGAATCATGATTCGATCATGATTCATGAATCATGATTCGATTCATGAATCATGATTCGATTCATGATTCATGAATCATGATTCTCGATTCATGAATTCATGATTCATGAATCATGATTTGATTCATGAATCATGATTTGATTCATGATTCATGATATATGAATCATGATTCGATTCATGATTCATGATTCATGAATCATGATTCGATTCATGATTCATGATTTATGAATTATGATTCGATTCATGATTCATGATTCATGAATCATGATTCGATTCATGATTCATGATTTATGAATCATGATTCGATTCATGATTCATGATTTAATGAATCATGATTCGATTCAATGATTCAATGATTTATGAATCATAATTCGATTCATGATTCATGATTCACGAATCATGATTCGATTCATGATTCGATTCATGAATCAGGATTCGATTCATGAATCATGATTCGATTCATGATTCATGATTTATGAATCATGATTCATGATTTATGAATCATGATTCGATTCATGATTCGATTCATGAATCATGATTCGATTCAATTGATTCATGATTTATGAATCATGATTCGATTCATGATTAATGATTCATGAATCATGATTCGATTCATGATTCGTGATTCATGAATCATGATTCGATTCATGATTCATGAATTCATGAATCATGATTCGATTCATGATTCGATTCATGAATAATGATTCGATTCATGATTCATGATTTATGAATCATGATTCGATTCATGAATCATGATTCGACTTCATGAATCATGAATTCGACTTCATGATTCATGATTTATGAATCATGATTCGATTCATGAATCATGAATTCGATTCATGATTCATGATTTATGAATCATGATTCGATTCATGATTCATGATTCATGAATCATGATTCGATTCATGATCATGATTATGAATCATGATTCGATTCATGATTCATGATTAATGAATCATGATCGATTCATGATTCATGATTTCATGAATCATGAATTCGATTAACATGATTCATGATTCATGATTCATGATTTATGAATCATGATTCGATTCATGATTCATGATCATGATTCGATTCATGATTCATGATTTATGAATCATGATCTCGATTCATGATTCATGGATTCATGAATCATGATTCAATTCATGATTCATGATTTATGAATCATGATTCGATTCATGATTCATGATTCATGAATCATGATTCAATTCATGATTTCATGATTTATGAATCATGATTCGATTCATGATTCATGATTCATGAATCATGATTCGATTCATGATTCATGATTTATGAATCATGATTCGATTCATGATTCATGATTCATGAATCATGATTTGATTCATGATTCATGATTTATGATTCATGAATCATGATTCGATTCATGATTTATGATTCATGAATCATGATTCCAATTCCTTGATTCATGATTCATAAATCATGATTCAATTCATGATTCATGATTCAATCATGATTCAATTCATGAATCATGATTTGATCATGATTCATTACATGATTCATGATTCATGATTTAATTCATGATTCATGATTCAATTCATGATTCCATGATTCAATTCATGATTCGTGATTCATGATTCAATTCATAATTCAATTCATGATTCATGATTCAATTCATGATTCATGATACATGATTCAATTTATGATTCATGATTCAATTCATGATTCATGATTCAATCATGATTCATGATTTAATTCATGATTCATGATTTAATTCATGATTCATGATTCAATGAATCATGATTCGATTCATGATTAATGATTCATGAATCATGATTCATGATTCGATTCATGATTAATGATTCATAAATCATGATTCGATTCATGAATCATGATTCGATTCATGATGCATGATTCATGAATGATGATTCGATTCAAGATTCATGATTCCATGAATGATGATTCGATTCATGATTCATGATTCATGAATGATGATTCGATTCATGATTAATGATTCATGAATGATGATTCGATTCATGATTCATGATTCATGAATGATGATTCGATTCATGATTAATGATTCATAAATCATGATTCGATTCATGAATCATGATTCGATTCATGATGCATGATTCATGAATGAATGATTTGATTCATGATTTGTGATTCATGAATCATGATTCGATTCATGAATCATGATTTGATTCATGATTCATGATTTATGAATCATGATTCGATTCATGAATCATGATTCGATTCATGATTCATGATTTATGAATCATGATTCGATTCATGATTCATGATTACATGAATCATGATTCCGATTCATGATTCGATTCCATGAATCATGATTCGATTCCATGAATCAGGATTCGATTCATGATTCATGATTCATGAATCATGATTCGATTCTTGAATCAAGATTCGATTCATGAATCATGATTCGATTCATGATTCATGATTTATGAATCATGATTCGATTCATGATTCATGATTCATGAATCATGATTCGATTCATGATTCATGATTTAATGAATCATGATTCGATTCATGACTCATGATTCATGAAATCATGATTCGATTCATGATCATGATTTATGAATCATGATTCGATTCATGAATCATGATTCCGATTCATGAATCATGATTCGATTAATGGTTCCATGATTCATGAATCATGATTCCATTCATGAATCATGATTCGAATTCAATGATTCATGATTCATGAATCATGATTCCATTCATGAATCATGATTCGATTCATGAATCATGATTCGATTCATGATTCATGATTTATGAATCATGATTCAATTCATGATTCATGATTCATGAATCATGATTCGATTCATGATTCATGATTTATGAATCATGATTCGATTCATGATTCATGATTCATGAATCATGATTCGATTCATGATTCATGATTTAGGAATCATGATTCGATTCATCATTCCATGATTCCATGAATCATGATCCGATTCATGATTTCTATTTCATTCATGATTCATGATTCGATTCATGATTCATGATTCATGAATCATGATTCGATTCATGAATTCATGATTCATGAATCATGATCTCGATTCATGATTTTTGAATTTATGAATCATGATTCGATTCATGATTCGATTCATGAATCATGATTCGATTCATGATTCATGATTCATGAATCATGATTCGATTCATGAATCATGATTCGATTCATGAATCATAATTCGAATTCATGATTCATGATTCATGAATCATGATTCGATTCATGAATCGTGATTCGATTCATGATTCATGATTTATGAATCATGATTTGATTCATGATTCATGATTCATGAATCATGATTCGATTCATGATTCATGATTTATGAATCATGATTCGACTTCATGATTCATGAATTCATGAATCATGATCTCGATTTCATGATTCATGATTCATGAATCATGATTCACTTCTTGATTCATGATTCCCTAAATCCAAGATTCAATTCATGATTCATGATTCCAATTCATGATTCAAATCATGAATCCTGATTTGATTCAATGATTCATGATATCATTACATGATTCATGATTCATGATTCAATTCATGATTCATGATTCAATTCATGATTCGTGATTAATGATTTAATTCATGATTCAATTCATGATTCATGATTCAATTCATGATTCATGATACATGATTCAATTTATGATTCATTTCATGATTCATGATTCATGATTCAATTCATGATTCATGATTTAATTCATGATTCATGATTTAATTCATGATTCATGATTCAATTCATGATTCATTTACATGATTCATGATTTATGATTCAATTCATGATTTATGATTCGATTCATGATTCATGATTCATGAATCATGATTCGATTCATGATTAATGATTCATGATCATGATTCATGATTCGATTCATGATTTATGATTCATGAATCATGATTACGATTCATGAATGATGATTCGATTCATGATTCATGATTCATGAATGATGATTCGATTCATGATTCATGATTCATGGATGATGATTCGATTCATGATTCATGATTCGATTCATGAATCATGATTCATGAATCATGATTTGATTCGATGATTTGTGATTCATGAATCATGATTCGATTCATGAATCATGATTCGATTCATGATTCATGATTCATGAAATCATGATTCGATTCATGATTTTTTGATTTATGAATCATGATTCGATTCATGATTCGATTCATGAATCGTGATTCGAATTCATGATTCATGATTCATGAATCATGATTCGATTCATGAATCCTGATTCGATTCATGAATCATAATTCGATTCATGATTCATGAATCATGATTCGATTCATGAATCGTGATTCGAATTCATGATTCATGATTTATGAATCATGATTTGATTCATGATTCATGATTCATGAATCATGATTCGATTCATGATTCATGATTTATGAATCATGATTCGATTCATTGATTCATGATTCATGAATCATGATTCGATTCATGATTCATGATTCATGATCATGATTCAATTCTTGATTCATGATTCCTAAATCATGATTCAATTCATGATTCATGATTCAATTCATGATTCAAATCATGAATCATGATTTGATTCATGATTCATGATTCATTACATGATTCATGATTCATGATTCCAATTCATGATTCATGATTCGTGATTCATGATTTAATTCATGATTCAATTCATGATTCATGATTCAATTCATGATTCATGATACATGATTCAATTTATGATTCATTTCATGATTCATGATTCATGATTCAAATTCCATGATTCAATGATTTAATTCAATGATTCATGATTTAATCATGATTCATGATTCAATTCATGATTCATTTAATGATTCATGATTTATGATTCAATTCATGATTTATGATTCGATTCATGATTCATGATTCATGAATCATGATTCGATTCATGATTAATGATTCATGAATCATGATTCAATGATTCGATTCATGATTTATGATTCATGAATCATGATTCGATTCATGAATGATGATTCGATTCCATGATTCATGATTCATGAATGATGATTCGATTCATGATTCATGATTCATGGATGATGATTCGATTCATGATTCATGATTCGATTCATGAATCATGATTCATGAATCATGATTTGATTCATGATTTGTGATTCATGAATCATGATTCGATTCATGAATCATGATTCGATCATGAATCATGATTCATGAATCATGATTTAGATTCATGATTTGTGATTCATGAATCATGATTCGATTCATGAATCATGATTCGATTCATGAATCATGATTCGATTCATGATTCAATGATTTATGAATCATGATTCGATTCATGATTCATGATTTATGAATCATAATTTCGATTCCATGATTCAATGATTCACGAATCATGATTCGATTCATGATTCGATTCATGAATCATGATTCGATTCATGAATCATGATTCGATTCATGATTCAAGATTTATGAATCATGATTCATGATTTATGAATCATGATTCGATTCATGATTCGATTCATGAATCATGATTCGATTCATGATTCATGATTTATGAATCATGATTCGATTCATGATTAATGATTCATGAAATCATGATTCGATTCATGATTCGTGATTCATGAATCATGATTCGATTTCATGATTCAATGATTCATGAATCATGATTCGATTCATAATAATCTCGATTCATGAATAATGATCTCGATTCATGATTCATGATTTATGAATCATGATTCGATTCATGAATCATGATTCGATTCCTGATTCGATTCATGAATCATGATTCGATTCATGATTTGATTCGATTCATGATTCATGATTTATGAATCATGATTCGATTCATGAATCATGATTCGATTCATGATTCATGATTTATGAATCATGATTCGATTCATGATCATGATTCATGAATCATGATTCGATTCATGATTCATGATTTATGAATCATGATTCGATTCATGATTCATGATTCATGAATCATGATTCGATTTCATGATTCATGATTTATGAATCATGAATTCGATTCCATGTATTCATGATTCATGATTCATGATTTATGAATCATGATTCGATTCATGATTCATGAATCATGATTCGATTGATTCATGATTCATGAATCATGATTCGATTCATGATTCATGATTTATGAATCATGATTCGATTCATGATTCATGATTCCATGAATCATGATTCAATTCATGATTCATGATTTATGAATCATGATTCGATTCATGATTCATGATTCATGAATCATGATTCAATTCATGATTCATGATTTATGAATCATGAATCGAATCATGATTCATGATTCATGAATCATGATTCGATTCATGATTCATGATTTATGAATCATGATTCGATTCCATGATTCATGATTCATGAATCATGATTTGATTCATGATTCATGATTTATGATTCATGAATCATGATTCGATTCACTATTCATGATTCATGAATCATGATTCAATTCTTGATTCATGATTCATAAATCATGATTCAATTCATGATTCATGATTCAATTCATGATTCAATTCATGAATCATGATTTGATTCATGATTCATTACATGATTCATGATTCATGATTCCATATTCTCATGATTCATGATTCAATTCATGATTCATGATTCAATTCATGATTCGTGATTCATGATTCAATTCATAATTCAATTCATGATTCATGATTCAATTCATGATTCATGATACATGATTCAATTTATGATTCATGATTCAATTCATGATTCAATTCATGATTCATGATTTAATTCATGATTCATGATTTAATTCATAGATTCATGATTCATGAATCATGATTCGATTCATGATTAATGATTCATGAATCATGATTCATGATTCGATTCATGATTAATGATTCATAAATCATGATTCGATTCATGAATCATGATTCGATTCATGATGCATGATTCATGAATGATGATTTGATTCATGATTCATGATTCATGAATGATGATTCGATTCATGATTCTCATGATTCCATGAATGATGATTCGATTCATGATTAATGATTCATGAATGATGATTCGATTCATGATTCATGATTCATGAATGATGATTCGATTCATGATTAATGATTCATAAATCATGATTCGATTCATGAATCATGATTCGATTCATGATGCATGATTCATGAATGATGATTTGATTCATGATTTGTGATTCATGAATCATGATTCGATTCATGAAATCATGATTTGATTCATGATTCATGATTTATGAATCATGATTCGATTCATGAATCATGATTCAATTCATGATTCATGATTTATGAATCATGATTCGATTCATGATTCATGATTCATGAATCATGATTCGATTCATGATTCGATTCATGAATCATGATTCGATTCATGAATCAGGATTCGATTCATGATTCCATGATTCATGAATCATGATTCGATTCATGAATCAAGATTCGATTCATGAATCATGATTCGATTCATGATTCATGATTTATGAATCATGATTCGATTCATGATTCATGATTCATGAATCATGATTCGATTCATGATTCATGATTTATGAATCATGATTCGATTCATGACTCATGATTCATGAATCATGAATCGATTCATGATTCATGATTTATGAATCATGATTCGATTCATGAATCATGATTCGATTCATGAATCATGATTCGATTAATGATTCATGATTCATGAATCATGATTCCATTCATGAATCATGATTCGAATCATGATTCATGTTCATGAATCATGATTCCATTCATGAATCATGATTCGATTCATGAATCATGATTCCATTCATGATTCATGATTTATGAATCATGATTCAATTCATGATTCATGATTCATGAATCATGATTCGATTCATGATTCAATGATTTATGAATCATGATTCGATTCATGATTCATGATTCATGAATCATGATTCGATTCATGATTCATGATTTAGGAATCATGATTCGATTCATGATTCATGATTCATGAATCATGATTCGATTCATGATTCGTGATTCATGAATCATGATTCGATTCATGATTCATGATTCATGATTCATGAATCATGATCTCGATTCATGATTCATGATTCATGAATCCATGATTCGATTCATGATTTTTGATTTATGAATCATGATTCGATTCATGATTCGATTCATGAATCATGATTCGACTTCATGATTCATGATTCCATGAATCATGATTCGATTCATGAATCATGATTCGATTCATGAATCATAATTCGATTCATGATTCATGATTCATGAATCATGATTCGATTCATGAATCGTGATTCGATTCATGAATCATGATTTATGAATCCATGATTTGATTCATGATTCATGATTCATGAATCATGATTCGATTCATGATTCATGATTCATGAATCATGATTCAATTCTTGATTCCATGATTCCTAAATCATGATTCAATTCATGATTCATGATTCAATTCATGATTCAAATCATGAATCATGAATTTGATTCATGATTCATGATTCATTACATGATTCATGATTCATGATTCAATTCATGATTCATGATTCAATTCATGATTCGTGATTCATGATTTAATTCATGATTCAATTCATGATTCATGATTCAATTCATGACTTCATGATACATGATTCAATTTATGATTCATTTCATGATTCATGATTCATGATTACAATTCATGATTCATGATTTAATTCATGATTCATGATTTAATTCATGATCATGATTCAATTCATGATTCATTTAATGATTCATGATTTATGATTCAATTCATGATTTATGATTCGATTCATGATTCATGATTCATGAATCAATGATTCGATTCATGATTAATGATTCATGAATCATGATTCATGATTCGATTCATGATTTATGATTCATGAATCATGATTCGATTCCATGAATGATGATTCGATTCATGATTCATGATTCATGAATGATGATTCGATTCATGATTCCATGATTCATGGATGATGATTCGATTCATGATTCATGATTCGATTCATGATTCATGATATATGAAATCATGATTCGATTCATGAATCATGATTCGATTCATGATTCATGATTTATGAATCATGATTTCGATTCATGATTCATGATTTATGAATCATAATTCGATTCATGATTCATGATTCACGAATCATGATTCGATTCATGATTCGATTCCATGAATCATGATTCGATTCATGAATCATGATTCGATTCATGATTCATGATTTATGAATCATGATTCATGATTTATGAATCATGATTCGATTCATGATTCGATTCATGAATCATGATTCGATATCATGATTCATGATTTATGAATCCATGATTCGATTCATGATTAATGATTCATGAATCATGATTCGATTCATGATTCGTGATTCATGAATCATGATTCGATTCATGATTCATGATTCCATGAATCTTGATTCGATTCATGATTCGATTCATGAATAATGATTCGATTCATGATTCCATGATTTATGAATCATGATTCGATTCATGAATCATGATTCCGATTCCTGATTCGATTCCTGAATCATGATTCGATTCATGATTTGATTCATGAATCATGATTCGATTCATGAATCATGATTCGATTCATGATTCATGATTCATGAATCATGATTCGATTCATGAATCATGATTCGATTCATGAATCATGATTCGATTCATGATTTATGAATCATGATTCGATTCATGAATCATGATTCGATTCATGATTCATGATTTATGAATCATGATTCGATTCATGATTCATGATTCATGAATCATGATTCGATTCATGATTCAATGATTTATGAATCATGATTCGATTCATGATTCATGATTCATGAATCACTGATTCGATTCATGATTCATGATTTATGAATCATGATTCGATTCATGATCATGATTCATGATTCATGATTTATGAAACATGATTCGATTCATGATTCATGAATCATGATTCGATTCATGATTCATGATTTATGAATCATGATTCGATTCATGATTCATGAATCATGAATCATGATTCAATTCATGATTCATGATTTATGAATCATGATTCGATTCATGATTCATGATTCATGAATCATGATTCAATTCATGATTCATGATTTATGAATCATGATATCGATTCATGATTCATGATTCATGAATCATGATTCAATTCATGATTCATGATTTATGAATCATGATTCGATTCATGATTCATGATTCATGAATCATGATTCGATTCATGATTCATGATTTATGAATCATGATTCGATTCATGATTCATGATTCATGAATCATGATCTTGATTCATGATTCATGATTTATGATTCATGAATCATGATTCGATTCATGATTCATGATTCATGAATCATGATTCAATTCTTGATTCATGATTCCATAAAATCATGATTCAATTCATGATTCAATGATTTCAATTCATGAATCAATTCATGAATCATGATTTGATTCATGATTCATTACATGATTCATGATTCATGATTCAATTCATGATTCATGATTCAATTCATGATTCATGATTCCAATTCATGATTCGTGATTCATGATTCAATTCATAATTCAATTCATGATTCATGATTCAATTCATGATTCATGATACATGATTCAATTTATGATTCATGATTCAATTCATGATTCATGATTCAATTCATGATTCATGATTTAATTCATGATTCATGATTTAATTCATGATTCATGATTCATGAATCATGATTCGATTCATGATTAATGATTCATGAATCATGATTCGATTCATGATTAATGATTCATAAATCATGATTCGATTCATGAATCATGATTCGATTCATGATGCATGATTCATGAATGATGATTTGATTCATGA